>NC_141907.1:64812500-64970000 GCF_057802395.1 Ceratotherium simum simum | reverse complement strand
ATATTTTCAAATGTGAGGAAGATGTGGAACTTTACCATGGGTGCAGAAAATGTCAGGAGAAAGCTGTGAGCAACGCCTTAGAGTTTGCCCAGATGATGCTTCAGAACTGAGTGGAATGAAATAAGCTGAGAATGGTACCAGACAGGAAGTCAGCTCAAAATGTTCTTCTTCTTTTTTTTAAACCTAACATGAAACAAATCCAAAGCCAGGAAGCGCCAGTTCTAAACAAGTTGTGCTAGATGCTGCTTAGAAACAGCAAGGAGATGTGTGAAATGACTGTCATGTTGAAATGTTCACTGCTCTTGTGAGGGAGAAATGGCTGGAGCCTACCTTTCTTGTAATTCTGGAATAAAAATGTGAGCAATCCCTGTGTTAACAAGTTGATGTTGATAACAGCAAAAGAAATGGAAGAAAGAGGCTGTATGTCAGCATACTTATGAGACACCCATACAGATGTGGAAAAGATGAACCAATGCGTGGTGAGGGAGGGGCCCTGCATATGGTGGCGGGAAGGGGAGTGGTCTTGTACCCAGGTCCAGAATTTTCCATATCAGTTGTTTAGTACGATGTTTTAGAGACAATGCATCTCCAGCCTTTGCTTGAACTTAAAATCACCACCTGGTATTCTTAGCTTTATTCTCAGGATCATAGAATCAAAAGTTTCTTGATGAATTAGCCCATCCAGTGATTTTCAAATTGTGTTTTCCTGAGTCCTAGGGCTTTAGCTAAGGTACATCAGTTGTTCACCTCCTGGGGGTTTGAGGGGATTAAGAGAGCGATAAAGAGCTTTCAGCTCCCCACCCCATTTCTAGCTGGTTCTCCTTTTAAAAAAGCCATAAAGATAAGCCTTGACTTTGCAAAGACAGGAGGAGGAAGGAAGTTTTAACTGAGGCAATATGGTCTGCTTCTTCCTTTGGATGAATTTGACTTCTTGGACGTATATGATGGTTCCAAAGCATAGATAGCAAACCAAATGGAGTTTGAGTGGATCTAGCAGCATTTGTAGGCTGCTTACAAGACTCCTTTCTCTACTTCTAAAAAAGTCACAACCTGTTTTGTTCGCCAGTATCCTAGTACAGCTCCTGGCATACGACTGGTTCTCAGTGATTGAAGCTTGTTATAGAAACTGTCATTATTTGTGGCAGCTGAAATTCTGACTCCCAGTCTACGGCTCTATATAACAAGGGCTTTGGGGCCCAATCGTACCCATGCTAAGGCCTAGCCAATTTATTCCTCCTCCTCCATGTAGCCTCTCTGCACCACTGCAGCCTTCACTAATCTCTCCTCCTAGTCTGATTGCAGGAAGAGTCTATACTCAAATTCACAATCTCCTTTAATGTTGTCTGGTAATTCTTTTGTTAGTTTTTCTCTGTAAA
The DNA here is from genome assembly GCF_057802395.1 of Ceratotherium simum simum. Taxonomy (NCBI): domain Eukaryota; kingdom Metazoa; phylum Chordata; class Mammalia; order Perissodactyla; family Rhinocerotidae; genus Ceratotherium; species Ceratotherium simum. Next base: position 64,968,624 of record NC_141907.1, on the reverse strand, counting down.
CAAGATTGTAATGTCCTTAAAAGGGCAGATTGGTCTTAGATTTTTTTGTTGTTTTTGTATTTCTCAAGTACGTAAGTACTAGAACAGTGCTGAAATCATTATAGGCAAGCAATAAATATTTATTGCTTGATAGGCCTTGCTCATTTCCGAGACATATTAAAACTTATTGAAATTTATTCCAACTTGGAAAACACCCCTTATAACATCTACTCGCTGTATTATCTCTGCTCTTGAAAGGATTTGGAACAAATTTTATAAAAACTTTTTTCACTTCTCTAGTACATATGTAATCCTATTCTGGATCAAAATTAAAAGAAGCCTGCCTTTTACTGTCCTTCAGTCTTATCACTCGAGGTGAATATAACATGGAAACAAATATATGGCATTACTCAGAGTTTTGTGTACTCCACCAACTGATACGTTGGCTTGTGTATGAAAAGGACATTCAGAACTCCTGCATTTTCATCTTGATTCTATCTCAAATTTTGCATGACCCTAATTCCAAAACATCATACCTGCGTTTTAGGTTTCTAATTTTCAAAGTGCTGGATAGCTCGTCCTCATCTACTTGTGAGCAGTGTTCTAAGTCTGATTTAGATGCCGTCTGTCAGGTGCACTAACCACCTTGGAGAACAGTACTGCATAAATCCCAGATATCATTGTTATTGTGTCTCCAAGATGTTATTCCGAGAAATGTAATTCCCTGGCCTCAAATATAAGTTAAATGATATAGCATACGCTTTGCTTAGAGCATTGATGACTCTGGTAAAACTGCCACCTGGCTAACAAGCACAATGAGAAATATACAGGGGGCTCCGATGTCATTTATAACAATGCCTATACATTGGATAACAAGGGCAACATTGGCTCCCACCTCTGTTGGCTGTCTTAACTGCTGGAAAGACTCATCTGCCTTCCGAGCTGCTGTTGGCCATTGCCACCTGCTGGCTCTGGCACTCCACTCCCCTGGCTCCCCTCCTGGTGTTGTTCTGGCAGCCTCTCCAAACTGCCAAGTTTGAGCCAGAGAGCGCAGGGGTGTTTGGAGCTTTCACATTGCTGAGGCTGCATCATGCAAACTGGCCGACAGTGGGGCGTCTTGGTGCTCTCCAGGGTCAGAGTGTGGACTGCTATGGTGATCAGCTGGCTAGCAGCAGCGGTGATTGGAAATTGCCCCAGAGAACGTCGTATATTGGCAAGAAAAGGATGCTGAGGGAGTGAGCCTTCATAAGAGAAAAATAAACAATGCTTTATGAGTAGCTGCGAACATTTTCTAACCAGCCTGAATTCGTTTTAGGTATTCAAAACTTTTCTGAGATAGAGTTGCATTTAAACATTTATATTTTAGTCTTGCAACTCTTCATTCCATTGGTTTTACTTTTAAGTTCTTGCCTAGAGCTTAGATGTTCCAGTTTAGCATGCGAGGGGTCAAAGCCTGTCTGAGTCACGATGGTTTCTGGTGGCAGACCTATAATGAAGCATCAGGGTGCTCACCTCGTCTAGTGTTTTAAGCACTGACACAACTTATTTATATATTTAATCATCTGCATGACAAACAAAAGGATTTTGTATGCATTGTCAATATGCTAAACAATTCTCTCTCAACATGGGTGGAGCCATTTATAGCAATTGTCCAAACCAGGCTGTGAAAGCCTCAGTTGGAGTCATAGCTGACTCTGCACTCTTAATGCCCAACACAAACAGACTCATATATTCTGGTGTTAACAAACCCAGTGTTCCAGAAAGTGTGAATCATGCCATAAGATTGAGGCTTTCTGGAGTGTTTTAAAATGTAGATTTTATTCTTATTCAGATATGGTTAACAGATTAGGAGACAATTGTCGTTTAAAAGATAGGTTGGTATATTCACAGATACCAACAGGAGATGGCACACCACACTAGGGGGCCACACAGGGAAGCACTAGGGCCGGGCAGGAAGCAGAAGGAGCGAGAGAAACGTGGACAGGAGCCTTTACTGTGGTTTCCATGGAAAGGAGCAGGTGAGGCGGGGTGAGCAGGCTCAGGATTGGCTAGTTTGAGTAATTTCAGCAGGGTCTGGGGCACAGGGGCTGTCCGTAGTTGTCTGGTACCTGGCCCTGCAGTGATTAATGCAGAGGATCAGTGGTCCAGAGTGTGCGAGCCTGATAGAGGAAGTGGTTGGGATATGGGCTGTGGATTAGTTAGATTGATATGAAAGGCACGCTCCTAGGTAAGTTGTTTGCTATCTCTAGGAATTAGCTAGCCCTGGGAAAGGCAAGAAGGCCCCAGATGTGAAAGCATCAAGAATATAGAATAAAAAAACATGCCAACACATAGAATTAGCCAGCATGCACAATATCATGCTACAGTGAATTTACTACAACAGAATCGTAGCTTATCTGCTCTTTATATTGTCTTCACCTAGGAAATCTCAAATCAAATAGCCCTTCAAGTTTTCTAATGGCTTGTGGTACAGCAAGAAAGGGTACGGTGACCTGTGACATTCAAAATTGCCAGCCGCAATTACACAGCAGTGTGCAGAGAGGGGACTAAAAGAAGAAAAGGAAAGAAAAGAAAGAAACCTCATCAGAAACATAACTGCGTTCAGTGGAAACACTATAGATCGTGGTGGCTGGTCCATTTGATGTGTCACAAATCTGATGAGAGAAGAGAGATACTAGAAAAGCACCAAATCCTAGTTTTGTTTTGTCTACTTTGTTGAGTGACAGGGAGCAGGGAGCTTTTTAATTTGACTAGAGATTCTTTGGTCTGCAAGCAATAAGCAGTCATGACAACTTTGGAGGGATAATGACCTGGATTTGGATCCTGGCCCTGGCACTTAGGAGCTCTGTGATATTGGGTTAGTATTGGGTCTAAGTTTCTTTATCACTAATACAGAGATAATATATGGAGATAATAATAGTACTTTAAGTGCTCAAAAAATGTTCGCTTTGAGTAAGTCAAATCCCATTAGAAAGAGCCAGCATAAGAAAATTTAATCAATCTTGTATCTAGTATATGATTCTCCCGCTTATTTCACACCCTTGTTAACAAATATAGTCTTTTCATTTCCCATTTCTATTCCCTTCATCTTGATGTTACGACATTTCTAGTTTTTCTACCAAAATTGATCCTGAAAAAAGGGTAATTTGAGCATGTGTTAGCATTAAAAAGAACAAAGACTAAAAAATACAGACATACTACAAGAGAAGGTTAACATATCAAGAAATTCCTCTAGTCTCAATGATTTTCCTTTACTTATATATAATAACTGAGATATATTTATGACATTTTTGTTTTTAGAAGCTATGTAGGCTCATAGAAAAGAGTTAGGAAAATGTTGTGTAAGAGAAAGAATAAAAACTATAAATCACTCATAGTATTTCAACCCAAACTCTCCAAGCCGTTTTCATGTTTTCTCATTTTTTTTGAAATCAGTGTTTTAAAAACATAATTGTTGCTTGTATGATACATATAATTTTCATCTTTTTACTTAATATTTTATCATAGTTGTTGCATACTCTATTATATCATTTTTAGTGTCTAAGTAATATTCTCTTTAATATTTTTAAACTTATTATAAGAACTATTGAGACAACTAAGAAAATGTGACTATGGAACAAAGATTCCAAAATGATGGCTCGTGAGCTAGAACCACCCACAAGATGTATTTGGAAGGGAGGACCAACTTAGGAAAAAAACCAAACCAACCTTGTAAAAAATCAAAGAAGTTTATTTAAAAATATGGATTTCTGCTTCTCTCGAAAACTTGGACTTGGCAATATTGCATCTGCCTTTTCCTGTGCAAGAATCTTTGGAAACAGAATAGGGTTCCCTTTGGACTTGGTATGAGCTTTTCAGTCTGTTGCAATCTGCCGCACCCTGTTGCTCCCACTCACTTAATTTAATTGCATTTGAGACTAAGGAGACTTAGAGGGGATTCAAGGTAGGTGCGTGGTTGAGCTAGATGCCACCAAGGCCACACCAAACTACAAGAGCTTTAATTCAGCCATGAGGTCCCAGGAACAAGAATGGTGGTGGCAGTGAAACTAGAAAACTCATTGGATATAGCAAAGATGAAGAATATTAAAGGATACTTATACCATTTTGAGTCTGGTTAAGTGGAAGAGTGCAAAAGTCATTGACTGGTGGGGGAAGATGACAAGTTTGGCTTTTTATCTATGGGGTTTTTTTCCTCTGAAATTCTTTTTTCTGGAGGAATTTAAAAGTATAAATTATTACCATATGTCTGTATTAACTGTGTTGCTTCCTGAGGCAAGTATGATTCCTAAGAACGGCCAGTAGCATCCTTGATTTCTTTCTGATGATGGGCTGAGATCAGGGGAAGAACTGAACTGTAGGGACAAAGTCCAGCCGTCAGGTCAGCCAGGGTAACAGGCCCTCTTCAGTCCTCAGTGATCTGATCACACTTTGGGTACTGAGTCAAATCACTCGGTCCAAAGGAAAAAAGACTTGAGACCCTGTCAAGGAAGAATTATTAGAACATCAGCCTGATGAACATGATGGCTGCTTTCAAGAATTTAAGGGTGTATTTGTATAAAAAAGAATCCATTTCCTATGGATGAACTTGAAGTATAAAATTAGAATAAGTAAAAATTGTATTTTGGCAGGAGTAGGATTAAATATAGAGAAGAAGCATCTAAAAATTAGAGGTTGTCAAACATGGAATATTCTCTCTGGAAAGTGGTGAGTTTCCTTTCCCCAGAGGTATACAGACACATGCTGGAAAACAACTTGTCAGGGAGCTGGAGAGTGGATGCAAACATTGGCTAAATGGCCTCTAAAATTTTATCCAGTCCTACCATCATATGATGCTATAAGCCAGAGTATCCTACAAGCAACTCCAGAGACTCTTAAATTGATAGATAGAAGTAGCAACTCCGAAACACATCTTGCACTTCTAGTAGAGCCAAGAACTTGAGAGTAATCTTATATCTCCTACTCAGATCTGCACTGGTTGCCAAACTGCAGGGGAGTAAAAGACTCGGCGTTATCTTGATAGACGAGCTGGAGAATCCCACACAGCTGTGTTGTGGAAATGTTCTCGATTTCCCTCATGATAACATTGAGTCATAAAAGGAAGAAGTGAACATTTATTTGCCAACTCCACCTGTCTGTTGGGCCCACCATATCTATATTAGCATCGAGGGAACTTGCCTATAGTGCTGAAATTTTTATCAGTAGGAGAGAAGCAACTGTTCTTTCCCTTAAATTGTGGTTAAAGCCAGTTCCTTTTTTCATCAGAAACTAAATGATAAAAATTGAGACTTGGATGCCTAGTTTGTCAACATTTACATTTAGTAAAATATTTGGAACCAAAAAATCTCAAAACTTTTGAGCTTCACATTTTTAAAATTCAAAACTAGGGTGAAAATTACTTTTGTTCTGAATCTACTCTGAGTCCAAGAAACAGTCTTTTATTCAGAAAAGAGGAAGAAAAACAAGACAACTTGTGTTTTCTAGATGAAAGCAAGATCAAATGAAGAGCGAAAAACGAAGTAAATGAAAATTCAAGAGGAACAATTTTTTTTAAATACGAAGTTCTGGATTTATCCTTTTCTTTTCTTAAATTTCTTGGTAAATTCATTATTTCTGAAATCACTGCAATGCCATCTCTTCCATTATCCAAGAGGATTAATTTTAGAGTTGAGTGGGTAGTGGGTTTTCAATCTATCCAAATTAACTGATGCACTAATTGAAGTGCCTGTTTTCTTTTTATTTATATTTGCAAGTAGTTCATATGCTTCCTTTACACTTTTAGGACCAGATATTTGTTAGGCAGATTCCTTTTAAAAATTGACCCTACCCTCTGACCTTTGACCTACACTCTCAAAATGAAGTCTAAGTATGAGCTAGTGGGACAGTGTGTGTTGTTCTGTTTTCAAGAATAATGCAAATACCAAACAAAAATAATCGGTAACAAAAACAAAACAGTTTCTCTGGACCACAGCAGCAAATCAGCCCTGGCATCTGTACTCACCACCTTCACCATTTGATTGATAACTGTGATTTGCCGACTCTCTCAATTACTCTGGTTTCATTACATCTGAGAAATGTGCCAAGCACTCATTTGTTTTTTATTATCTTTCTAGTTTTATGCTTGCATGGAATGCCCAAAACCGGCATTTCAGGGAAAGGTTAGGTAAATTAACTACAGCCAAAAGAAAAAAAAATGAGTTTCTTCGGTGTGATCCTACAATCAGTATCATATTATTTTATCACCAAAAACCATATAGAAATGCACCATTATCATTCAGGGCGCTGCAAACCAGCGCACAGCCTGTTCTATGTGCTCTCAATGTTCTGATCCTATGTGTGTTTGGATTTTCTTTCATTCTGCTAGCAAAACCCCCTTTCTGGTCTCAGGTAATCAGAGTCATTTTACAGTCCATTGTAAGAAATCCTTCCTCTACATCTACCTGGTCACTGATCCACACATGATGTGGTTTTGAAATGACCTTGAACTAAAGGGGCAATACCGAACCTTATGACTTGAGCAGTTTTTGAGTGTTTTAGAAGCACAGGCTGTTTTAAGTATGCAACATTTGAACTCAGAGCAAAACAAATTATGTCTTTTCTTTCTGAATAGTAAATATTAGGACATATGGACTCTTTCCCACAACATCCTTAACGATGGAGACTCCCAAGCTTTGAACTAGCAGCTGAGGCAATGCCCAACCCCCAAGCCTTTTACAAATTTAAATACAACTTTCTTACTCTGGCCACTAAATGCAATTTTAAGAGAGGGGTTAGCTTGAGGTGTTAATTACTACTTTGTCTATATTTTGGTTGAAAACTTTAGTCAGAAATCCAGCTCCCGCCCTTTGATTTCTACGTTCTGCAGTCACCATTAGGATGGTGGTGGATTTGTTTTCGTATATAATCCAGATGTATGTCAGAAAATGAACAGTCTAAATGGTGCCACCTGTAGAAAATAACATATTGCATTTGATCTGACTTTATACCTTATAGGGTTTTTAGATTGAAAGATATTTATCTCATTTTTCATTCATTCATTAAGTTCCAGGCACTTAAAAGTTCCAGGCAGTGCTCTGAGTTTAGAAGCTAATATTTCCTGAAAAAATGGAACTCTGATTAACCTCGTGGATCCAGTGATGAACACAAAGAGGAGCGACTCCTGTTCTCATGGAGTTTAGAATCTAGTGATCTTCAACATGAAAAGATATTCTAAGTGCCTAAATCCATACTATGTTGTACTAGGTGAGGAAGTGGCATAACTATGGCCCAAGAGCCAATCTGGTCCACCACCTGTTTTGATAAAGTTTTATTGGAACACAGCCATGACATTCATTTCCGTATTGTCTGTGGTGGCTTTTGCACTGCAGCAGGAGAACTGCATAGTTGTGATAGAAGCCATACGGCTTGCAAAGCCGAAAATATTTACTATCTGCTCCTTTACAGGAAAAACTTGCCAACCACTGTACTAGGTGAAATGATAACCTACATTGTCATATAAAGACATATAAGACAACTTACATTGTCTTAAACAGATAAAGTCATTGTCTTTATCTGTTTAAAGCTGGATTTACTTCCTACACCTCGATGAATTCTTATAACACCTCACTGCATTTTACCAGTGAGGAAACTGAAGTCCAGAGAGATTAAGTATCCCAACCAAAATCAGACAATCAGCAAGAGACAGAGTTGGTATTAAATACTGGTCTTCTGACTGAGAGTGGCAGTCCAGGGTCTTGGTTCATTCCACAGCACTCTTTGTGCTAAACCTGGCTCTGGGATACAACAGAGAGGAAGACAGGCTTATTCCCTGTCTTTAAGGGGCTTATAATCAAAAGAGCTCAAACACTTCCTAGACTTGAAGACTCCACGAGCTTCTTTGGCACATAGAAAAGTTGGTAAGTTGTTCCCATCTCATAAAGCGGGAAAGAGAGACCATTAAGGTGGTCACCTCTGTTTACTAAACACATTGTTAGAGAAGCTGACAAGAGAAGAAAACTGCTTTCCTATTTTGTCCTCCAGGGTTCTGTTTGCGACACAATAACACTGAACTCAAAGTGTGTTTTTGAAGACTAAGAAAAACACGCTGCATGCCTCTCTGTGTCCTCAGCACCTAGCAGCACGTGGTATTCAGTAGGTACTCAAATTTTGTTGAATGGTATTCAGTAGGTACTCAATAAATTTTGTTGAATGGTATTCAGTAGGTACTCAATAAATTTTGTTGAATGGTATTCAGTAGGTACTCAATAAATTTTGTTGAATGGTATTCAGTAGGTACTCAATAAATTTTGTTGAATAACAGGGATATTCTACAGGCCTTTGAGAGGGATTTGGCCTTGCAAAAATATTTTGTTTGCTCTAAATTTCTAAGCCTAAAAATATTTCTTGACATTGGATTCATAAGAGTATTGCCTATGGCTTTCAACTCTTGCTAATGAAAATGACTAACCAAGTAGATTTTTGTGAGCAATCTCGGACCTTGGAAATTTTTAAAACACTTTTTTGACTTCACAGATCTTAACTCTAGAATTGGAATTTCTTACATTAAAAAGAAAAAGAGCTTGAAAAATACATTTTAAAAATATGTTAATTTGAGTCAACAAATCAGGGACATGACAAGCCATCTTGGAGCCTGAGGCAAAAGGAAAATTCAGTAATATTGATCCTGTCTTTACCTAACATTTTGATATTTTATTCATCGTGGATTTTTTGCACTGATTGCAATCTTTTAAAATATTGCATAAAAATATTATTTATGTTGATTGCTGAGTTTTTTGTCAGCCCCTTAAATTAAGCTTGAAAGGCAAGTGCCTTATTCACTCTAGTCCCAACCCTGTGCAAACTCAAATATTTTAAAGAAAGAAAAGAAATATTTTTCTTTCACTGAAAAAATTAAGTATAATAAAGCTCCAGAGAAAAATTCATTCTGGCATTGTTTTCCTTCATGATTTTATTCCTAGCTTTACAATAAAATATAAATTTTATATATTTATTTAAATATTTATTAAATATAAATAATTATAAATAAATATAATATATTATATAATTATATATTTAGATATTTTAAGCATTAAATATTAAAATATATAATATATTTATTAAATATATTAAAATATATAAAATAAAAATATAAATATATTAAAATATATTTACAGATTTATATATAAATGTATATTTACTTATTTATATAAATATATATTTGTTTATATATTTACTTATTTATATAAATATATATTTATTTATTTATATAAATGTATATAATTTTTATTTTAGGAAGACTAAGGTTGTAAAGTAAAACATAAAAGGTATGGAATATTATTTTCGAAGGGCTACTAAAATTATTCTGGAATTCTTTTCCTTATTTGTTGCATTTTACTCAGCAATGATTCCATTGTTTAAAATCTATGAGTTGAATTTAACTATTTTTATGAATTGAATGTTTGTGTTCCCCCCAAATTCATATGTTGAGCTCTAGCTCCCAGTGTGATGGTATTAGGAGAAGCGACCTTTGGGAGGTAATTAGGTTTAGGTGAGATTATGAGAGCGGAGCCTCCATGATGGAAGTAGTGTCCTTATAAGAAGATGAAGAGACTACAGCTCTCTCTCTCTCCACCATGTGAGGATATAGCAAGATGGCAGCTGTCTGCAAACCAGGAAGAGGGTCCTCACCAAGAATTGACCATGAGCCATCCAATCTATGGTATTTTGTTATAGCAGCCTGAGCTATTTAAACCATCAAAACATCATTCTAGCTTTTCCTTTGATCCAGTTACAGACACATATGGCAGTTAATCAATTTTATAATGATCATTTGGAATATGTATTATTTGCTTAAAATAACTGTCAATTACTTGTAACTGATCAGGGCTTTCTGTTCCTTATTTCAAATTTATTCTTGAAGATTTCTAGTATGAAAATCCACAGAAACCTTTAGATTTCATCTGGCATCATTTTGGACTCCTCTACAAAAAAGAAATCTTAGTGTGAAGGCCATTGCTAATTGGAAACAAAAAAGCTAAATAATTACCTGTATAATTAAATTCCCATATCATTTTTTTCATTAGTATATCATTGTTTAGGAAAATTGACTTTTAGTCTTTCTATCCTAAGCCCTACTCAGCTCTTATGGTATAGATTGGAACTCTGAAATTAAGTAGATAAAATAAGCCAAACCCCATTGTCACTCAGAATGATTGTAATAGTTCTTAAATTTGACAATAGTATTTTACATTATCACCATATACTTTGCTTTAAAATTCTAAAAATAATTTGCAAATTATATGAGAACAAAGTAAATTAGGAGTAAAATGGCAGGTGTGACTAGCTTTTAAAAGAAAAAAAGGCAATATATAAAATAAAATACTATATAACAGATCAATTATTTAATGAGTACTTGAATTAGAAACGGGTGTATCACTTTCAGAAAGGTTTGGGGTTTTTTTCTTCTAAAGGGAAGGTTTCCTATTTACGTAAAACATTTTTTGATTTGCAAAAGTTCCCTTTGACAAAATTTTTTCACAAATATATCACTTGCCCTCTGTATCAGTCTGTGTCTGGTCAGGAAAATACTGATATTTCAAACAGAATATAACAAGGAACTGGATACAAGTGTCAGAATGGCTGGAGGAGAAAAAGGGAGGAAGTGAAGTAACCCAGTTATTAATAACTGTACAAAGCTGCTATCACCCTTAGAATGGTGATGGCATTCTATCACCTAGATCCCATGATCACTGGGTAACTCAGGCTGCTGTAATTGCTGCCATTGGAACCAGTTGAAGGAAACCAGGAGCTCATTCCACAACTAACATTGCAAAATCCCAAAGCCTGTAGCCATAGCTGCTGGATCCAGAGCCCGAGAGCACTGTGCTATAGGAGCACCTGAAGCACTTTCTGCCTCTACCACCTCTACAAGAGGAGCCTGAGTGGAAACATGGAGTCCATACTCCTGCAGAGGAGCCTGCACCTTTGCTGTTATTTCTGCCACTGCCAGAGTTACAACCTAAAAGAGAAAAGCAAGGGGCTGGCCCCCTGGCCTAGTGGTTAAGTTCAGCGGGCTCCATCTCAGATGGCATGGGTTTGGTTCCCAGGCACGGACCTACATCACTCGATGGCAGCCGTGCTGTGGCGGCAACCCACATACAAAATAGAGGAAGACTGGCACAGATGTTAGGTCAGGGGCAACCTTCCTCAAGCAAAAAGAGGAAGATTGGCAACAGATGTTAGCTCAGGGCAAATCTTCCTCGGCAAAAAAAAAAAAAGAGAGAGAAAAGCAAAAGAAAAATACTTTCTTTCCTTTCACTTTATAACTTTCCAACACCTTCCATCACCAGAACATAACAGGAAGCCAGCTGGGAATGGGGTGGGGTGGCTGGGAAATGTAGTTTCCAGACTTCTAGCCCCCATGGCACAGAACAGGGCACAGAACAACAGGAATGAACAAAGAAAAAAACATAAATGAAGTCACAGCCCTATATAGTATACAAAGGTAAATATTTTTTTCTTCTTCAAACACTTGAACGAGATAGAAGTTTAAATAATTACAATTGTAATATTATTTATTATTAACAAATAATTATTTCATTCTTGTGCTTTGAACATGATTTAACAGGAAATCTTGACCACACACATACACAGAAATAATATGTGATTAAAAAGTAGGGTAAAATTCTTGTTACCTCAGGGAGACAAGATGATTTCTCCATCATCTAGGAACACAGATCCCAATCTGTCTTGACTATCTCAGCCCATTTTCATTCCAGGGACAGCACTACAGTTGTAGTCTCTGTTCTGACCACTTGCAATACTGACCCTGATTATCTGGAGTTAGACCACCAGCTCTGGGGTTCTCAGGGATACCTTCACTTCTGACCAACTGACTACAAATTTGAGGTACCCATTACCCCTTCAGTTTTGATAATGGTCTACAACAACTCACAGAACTCAGGAAAGCACTATACTTATGTTAAGAGTTTTATTAAAGCAAAAAAATATACAAATTAGAACCAGGCAAAAGAAGAGGTGCATAGGGTGAGGTCTGAGAGGGTTCCAAACATGAAGCTTCTGGTGTTATCTTCCCGTGGAGTCGGGAGGCATCACTCTCCAGCACGTCAGTGTGCAACAACAGGCACAGAATGTTGCCAACAGGGAAGCTCACCCGAACTTTGGTATCTAGAGTTTTATTGAGATTTCATTAAGTGAGCACGACTGATTGAATCATGGGCTATGTGATTGGACTCAATCTCTAGCCCCTCTCCCCTCCCTGGTGGTCTGGTTGATATATGGCTCAAAGCTCCAACCTTCTAATTACATGGTTGGTCTTTCTGGTGTGATCAGCCTCCAACTTGAGTCATTTCATTACCACAAACTATTTAGGGGCCCACTATGAATAACAAAGATACTCCTATCACTCTGGAAATTCCAGAGATTTATAGGCTATCTCTCAGGAACCAGGGAGAAAGGCCAGCCAAATTCTTTATTATACAGGATTAGTTTTTAAGCCAATCCTTAACAAGATGGCAGACTCTTAGAACCATCTTCCATGTCAATAAATGAGATCTGAAGTTGCTCCTGCTGCTCTACACCTGGCAAACAGAGCCAAATTAGTCTCCTGTCTCAGGATTACTGGAAAATGCCTCTGCACCTCTGTTTCTGGCAACTACAGTATGGACACACTCTATCTGCACCTAAGAACAAAATTGCTTTTAATCTCTATAGTTAAACTTGGCCCAAAGCTTCCCATTATCTTGTCTTTGACCGTCCATTTAGATCCCTTGGACAATGACTGCAGGATGAATTTGGATTGAGTATCTTAATCCCCTTTGGACAATGTAATTTTGAGCTGTATCTCCTTTCTACTTTCCTTGCCAGTTCACCAGTAAGGACCCAACAGAATGTATATGGGTTACGACAGAGTAAAGAATTTGATTTCAGACAAGAAGCTTATCATTAATATAAGCTTGCCAGGTGTTTGAGAGAAGGAATTAACAAAAATTATTCCCTAATGGTATTGGAAAGAATCTTTCAAAATAAGTTAGAAAATAGAGTTAAATCTGATGATTTTCTTTGGCTATTTCATTAATTCCTAAGAAAATCATTAAGGTTTATAAATACACAGATGATTGCTTCATTTGTTTTAGTAATCTTTTCAACTATAAGATCAGGCTGATTATAGGATTATTAAACTGGCTTAATGTTATCTACTATTGGCATGATATTTTAGAAAATATAATAAGAATGCTGAATGTGGAATTGAAAAATAGATTAAGTATTCTTTCCATAATCTTTGGTAGAATAATGATAACAGGTTATTTCAGTGAAATTTCAACAGAAGGGCCTATGGTAGATTGAATTATTGATCAAAATTGTTTAGCCCCTTTAGTAATAACATACCTCCACACTTTGCCATGGCCTTGGGGTAGACGAAGTGTACTTCCCTAACCCTCAGCCTTATAACTCGCTTTGGGCAAAAATATGTTAGCAGATGTGACACAAGCAGAGGACTGAGATGTTCTTATGTTTGGCCGTGCCTTGTGCACTTCTGCAATTACCAGCAGAAGAGATTCTCCTGGACAGCTATTGCAGTTGCAGCCTGCACCCCAGAATTGTCAAACATGGAGCAGATCTGAGACCAAACTGCAGCAGAGACTGACCCAACCCACAGCTTGGAGCCGAGACCAGCTGAGCCTTACCTAGCCAGCCAAGCCCTGCCTGACCTACAAACACACAAAAGAGAACAGATGACTGTTATTTTAAGCCACTAGACTGTGGAGTGATTTGCTAAGTGATATTATTGTGACAATATTGACTAATGCAGAAATTCGTACCTAGAAGTGGGATGCTGCCATAACAAATACTTGAAATACAGCATCAGCTTTGGGATAAGGTAGCAGAGAACAAAGAAATTTTGAGAAGGGTCTGGAAAAATTTTAGGTAGTGGCAAAAACATTTGGTAAAACTGTTACCTGGGAAAACCCCAAAGAAAGAAAAGAAGTACCTACTGAAGTCCCAGCATTGGAGGAGGAGATTTTTGAGCCAGAAAGCTGCAAATGTGCTCATTGTTACTAGCTGCATTTGATAAGGCCCCAATATTGAGATGAGCTCAGAAAAGAACTTACTGCTGAGAAGGAATAAATGATTGTTGTTTTAAGCCACTGAGTTTTGGGGTTGTTTGTTACACAGCATTATTGTGGCAATAGATGACAGATATGGGACCTAAAATCTATATTAGTTTTAAGCCAACAACATTATGGTCTTCTTTCCCTATATAAATATTGACAAATCTCTATGCTGGATGTTATGAAGAATACAAAAGAGAGTCATTTAGCTTAGAGAATTATTGGTATCTGTGGGTAAACTTTTTTTTTTTTTTTTTTAAATTTTTTGTTTATTGCAGTAACATTGGTTTATAACATTGTAAAAATTTCAGGTGTACATCATTGTCTTCTATTTCTGCATAGATTACATCATGTTCACCACCAAAATACTAATTACAACCCATCACCACACACATGTACCCAATTATCCCTTTCACCCTCCTCCCTCCCCCCTTCCCCTCTGGTAACCACCAATCCAATCTCTGTCCCTATGTGTTTGTTTATTGTTGTTATTATCTACTACTTAATGAAGGAAATCATACGGTATTTGACCTTCTCCCTCTGACTTATTTCACTTTGCATCATGCCCTCAATGTCCATCCATGTTGTCACAAATGGCTGGATTTCATCGTTTCTTATGGCTGAGTAGTATTCCATTGTGTATATATACCATAGCTTTTTTATCCATTCGTCCCTTGATGGGCACTTAGGTTGCTTCCAAGTCTTGGCTATCGTGAATAAGGCTGCAATGAACACAGGGGTGCATGTACCTTTGCAAATTGGTGTTTTCAAGTTCTTTGGATAAATACCCAACAGTGGAATATCTGGATCATATGGTAGTTCTATCGTTGATTTTTTGAGGAATCTCCATACTGTTTTCCATAGTGGCTGCACCAGTTTGCACTCCCACCAGCAGTGTATGAGAGTTCCCTTCTCTCCACAACCTCTCCAACACATGTTGTTTCCTGTCTTGTTAATTATAGCCATTCTGACGGGCGTGAGGTGATATCTCATTGTAGTTTTGATTTGCATTTCCCTGATAGTTAGTGATTTTGAACATCTTTTCATGTGTCTGTTGGCCATCTGTATATCTTCTTTGGAGAAATGTCTGTTCAGGTCTTTTGCCCATTTTTTAATTGGGTTGGTAGTTTTTTTGTTGTTGAGATGCATGAGTTCTTTATATATTTTGGAGATTAAGCCCTTATCAGATGTATGGTTTGCAAATATCTTCTCCCAATTGTTAGGTTGTCTTTTCGTTTTGTTGATGGTTTCCTTTGCTGTGCAGAAGCTTTTTAGTTTGATGTAGTCCCATTTGTTTATTTTTTCTATTGTTTCTCTTGCCCGGTCAGATGTGGTGTTTGAAAAGATGTTGCTAAGACTGATGTCGAAGAGCGTACTGCCTATGTTTTCTTCTAGATGTGGGTAAACTTTTATTTTCAGATAAAATAATGATAAGTATTATGTTTATAAAAATATGGTTAATAATTTTAAAATAGTAATAATTTTATACATACAAACTCCTTTATATTACATACACATTTTTAAATAGGCTCTGGCATCCTCACTACAAGACATATTTTAAACACTGAAGGGTTGATGAAAACTTTCAATAATTCAACAATTAAATTATGTGATACTTACTAGTTTTGCCTGTGAGTGAGAGAACAATAAATATTCTGGAATTTATTTTAATTGCTAGTGAATGCATCCCTGACCAAATTAAGACATCCCAGAGCTGAACTGAACCAATATGGCCAGTGTGATTAATTTGGTTTAAATCACTACTGGAGTCTTAATTCTAGGAAGACATCTCATAAATTCTAGCCCAGTACCAGCCAACATGGGTGCAGTGCCAGGGTTAATGTTTATGCCTGTGTCCTGGCTCAGTACATTATCCCCAAATGAAGACCAACTAAAAGCAGTCCAAACAGGAGATGGGCTGCCAGAGTAGATTTGCAGCATTATAGGAACTTGTATATATTTATATATTTATTCACCTCAATTGTCTGATTGAGAAAAAGTATCTATATCCATAAAGTAACATAAAATTGTCATAAAAAGAGAATAGTAACATAATTATTATGTGGCCAAGAAGTTCACCATTTGACAGAAACAACAACAAAGGGCACAACTTGTATTTACCATAGGGAAATTGTGTGCACTACCTCAATCTATTTTTTCACCCTTCATTCTTCTGGTAGCCCATCTCTCCACAAAGAAAAATAAAGCTGAAACATGGGCACAAACCAGAACAGGAAAGAGAAAGCCTCGCCATTATCAGCAATCCATGTAACCAAGTTCGAATTTCAATTGTGTTGAACATTCCAAGTTTAATATAAATATTTTAAAATATTTTCTCAGTGTATACATTCAAACATATCCAGAAGGCCCATCCAGTAAAAACGATTTCTTGTCCCTCAGTGAGCTTTCCAGTCTGAGTCATGAACCTCATAAGATTCATGAATCTCATAACAGGGAACCTTACCACATACCATAGATATCTTGCTTTCTTTTGTAACTGTGAAAAAATAGTCTGTTTCCATTGCTTAACTTGTAATTTTATTCCCTATGCCAAACCAGACCTTTGGCTGTCTTTTCCTTAAAAATATAAGTTTTCCTAGTATTAAAGAATTTTTAAATTTTTCCACAAGAAGTTTTTGCTGAAAAGTGAGAAATATGGAAACATGCTATTTTTAAAGACTCACTTTAATTAGTTGGGTGATGACTTAGCTAAAATATGTGCTGGTAATATGGAGGAGACTTCATATATCAAAGAGACTAGACATTAGTAAGAGTCAACTGAATGGAATCTTGGTGTAGGATTTGATTCTGTAGGATTCTGTTTGTGATAAGAATCCCTTGTTAATACCTTCCAGATCAATCAAAATATTAAAGCCAAGTTTATTTGCATCCATCAAATGCAATGAGACCCACTGGCATCAGGGCTATGGAATTCTGGGCCCCACTTGCCCTGGGAGTTCAAAGGCTGTAGCAATAAGCTATTAGCATATTTCCCACAGACAGGGCAGCAGAATGATTGAATATTTAACCAGTGCCAAAACATCACAATGCACCTCCTCTACTTGAGAATTGAACTTGTCAGCTCCTAAATTGTGTGCATTTTCAAGCAGTTAGCACAGTTTACTGTCTGAAAAATCATCACATCACCCCCATTCTTATAGCGAATTGCTTCATATATGGTATTAAGGAAAATGTTATGCTTCCCACCATAATTGGCAGACAGGGATCATGTGTTCCGTGTATATTTTATCATTGACCCAAGAGGGAAGAGCTAAGGGAGAAGGAGAACCACTGCTCACTTTTTTGACATCCAATAACGGCTGTTTTTTAAAAAGTAGATGAATCCAAAAAGCTTGCACTCAGTTATTGGGAGAATCTGATGTCATCCCATCAGGAGAAACTGCTCAGGTTTCTATGGTATTTCACATCCGCAAGCCACAAAATCATTTCCATGAGCTGCTAATGCTGCTGCTAAAATTGGGGCCAGGAACTCCTCAGCTTAAGCAACTTAAATGGGTTTGGAAATAACATTAGTTCATGCTCTCTTTATAAGGCTATGGTTTGGGTAAGTATAGTATGTTAAAGGAGCTCATTGTGGGATTTATTTCTACATAATTAGCTGTAGCAAAGTTCAAGGGGTACAATGCCTGTTTGAGATTTCTCAATTCCACTTCACTGGGTTGGATTGCCCCGACCCAGCTTGGCTCAGAGATATTTCCTCTGAACTGGAGTTGTAAAGAAAGCAGTTTAAAATGCATAAACACAGTGCCGGAGCCAAGCCTTATACCCACCACTCAGCAGGGCATTCACACTAAGCACTGCCTCACTTCCTAACTGCTCAACTGAAGTCCTCACTCCCTTCCCAATCTTTAATATTCATGTGCATTTGTACCAATGGGGTCTAGGCAGAGTGAAAAGCAACATACTGGAACATCATAGAGCAACAAAATTTCTAAAATTAAATTTTCCCCAGAATATGCTTTACAAAATGAAGAATCAGTGATTTTTATTTTGTCTTAATTTTTGGTACAGTAAAAAAAAAAAAATTACAGAACTGAATGTAACTGAATGTTACAGAACTAAGTTTTAGCCTTGGCTCAGACCCCAAATAACTGAATAATTCAACCAATATTTATGGGTGTTCACTATGTGCTTGAATCTAGAAGAAATTCATTGTCCTTGCTCTTACAAAGTCCACAGTCTAGTGGTGGGAACTAAACAGATATTTGATTTTGGCAAGAACATTACCAGTCTACGGATCCTATCAGTAAAGTGGAAGGGTTAAAGCAGTTGATATTTTAGCTGTGATTTTAAAATTTGGCATTAAAAAATATATCTCACAAGTCAAATGTTTTCAAAATGTACCACATACCAAGCACTGTGCATTGCATTTTACATGCGTATTGTCCCTTTACTCTCACAAGAACACTCTGAGGCTAGCACTAACATGGAGGGAATGTGGAACTGGCCCCAGGTCACACAGCCGGTCAGTGGCAGACCCAGAACTGGGACCCCAGTCTGTCTGCCTCCAAAGGCCATGCTCTTACAACTGACGTAAACCACCTCAAAATAAGAATAAACTAAGACTGTCCATCACAGATATGATTAAGATGGAATTATAGCTTCCAAGATAAAAAATTATGACACATTTTCAGGATGGAACTGATGTGCTGAGGGGAAGATTGAGAGGAATCATTTCTAGATCACATCTGTTTAGAGATTAAGTACAGATATGTACTATTATATTCCATAATTTATATTTTTCTTATTAAATAATAATCAAGAGAGAAACGTGAGCTGGAATGCAGTGGCTGGGAATCATAAAACATGTTATTTGTCTGCATTCATTTACTGCTGGCTGGCTGAAGTGGAAACCGTTTAACCATCCACAGAGGCAACAGCGTGGTGTCCTGGAAAGAGACTGGCCCAGGAACCTGACTCCTGCCAATGACTCTGTGTGGCATTGGGAACTCATTTCCTTGAACTGCGATTCAGTGCTCCTATCTGTAATGAGGATGACGGATCTGGTCTAGTTTTTAGCTTTTGCAACTATTTCCAAAGGAATTCAGCTCCGTGATATAGACAGTGTGACTTTAGAAGTAGGAAGCCCAGTATCCACTAAATACATATATTGATTGGCCTTTGGCCTGTGTTTCCCGTTAGAAGCAAGCACTTTTCCTTTATCTAACCTTCACACAAACACAGACACACACCTCCTCCATCCCTGCCTCTCTCTCTCTCTCTCTTTCCTACCTGCCTAATCTCTAGTCACTTCTTCAGGTTTCAATTTAGAAATCACTTTGTGAGGGAAGCTTTCTCTGACTCCCAAAGTCTCAGTTAAGTGACCCCCTAATGTCTTCTGTAAAAGTACTCTGTACTTCCTCTGTCACTGAGTTGTTGTGAAGGTGAGATTAAACAATACATGTGCGGTGCTTGGAACCACGCTTGGCACAAAAAAGAACTCAGTAACTATTAGCTAACATAATTATCATGATCACCATCACGATTATTAAGCTTATGACACTGTTTTATCAGTCCCTTTGACTCTCTGTGTCATCTACTAGGTGTTAGCTTTGGGAGGGCAGGGACCATAACAATCTGACTTATTGTTGCATCACCAGCAGCTTAGTACAGTGAATGACAAGAGTAGGTAAATATGTCTTAATTAGTTAACGTTAAATAACACATAGCAATTTACACAAGGAGACTTGCATTCATGCAACACAGCAAGTTAAACCTTTAAGCACTTACATTCTAGTGGAATAGACTGAAACATGCAATTTAAAATAACTTGATGTTATGAGGGCTGTAATAAAGTCAGGAACTAAGTTTTATGGATACATAGAAAAAAGAAGTAATTGATCTTGCCTGGGGATGAAGTACACACTTTAGTCGAGCCTTCTAGAACCAGGACAATTTAACCTAGCAGAGATGTGAGAGAAGGGTTATTTCACGTAGGAAAAAGTGGTACAAATGAAAACACAAGGTGGGAAACTGCACAACGTGTTTGTACTACTGACTTATTAGATCCTTAGGAGGGTGCACTGCCACTGCCGGCAAGAAAGAAGTTTATTAGAGAGTAAAGAGAGATAAGAATGGGAAGATAGGTTAAGTTTAGACTTTTAAATGTCTTAAATGTCGTGCTATTATGTGATGACATGGAGCTTTCAAAAAGTTTTTCCTCCTCTCTTAGTTGCTGCTCAACACCATGCAATCTGTATGTCTTCTCTTATTGAAAAGCTAAGAAACATTCATCCAAACTATTAAATTGGGACTGCATTTGACCTTCCTTTGACATTTCCTCTTCTCCACCCTCCACCCCTACTTCTAGAACACCTTTCAAATTCAGATCGTCAAGTCCATTCTCTGCCGCTGATTGAGTTCAGGTCATTAAAATATTACCTACCTGATCTCCTGTTGGCACTGTATCTTTGATATTGCCGCCAGTTACTTCTGAAACATTGAACATTGATCTGATCCATTAAGCTTCTACTCTAAGTTTTTAATTTGATGTCAGAACCACTGTTAATTTTACTTTTAAAATAACATTTTGTGTACTAACTTTGGCAGCACATATACTAAAATTGGAACAATACAGAGAAGATTAGCATGGCCCCTGCACAAGAATGACACGCAAATTTGTGAAGCGTTAAAATAATAATAATACTAATATTTTGTGAGTAGAAAGAATTTCAGCAATGTTCCACATGCTAAAAGATTTCTCATTTTCCTTTTATACTATTCCAATTATTGAAAGCTCGATCACTGGGGTCATAATCAGTGGCTAAATTATTACAAATCTAGTGAATATAATCAACCTGCTATGAAAAGAACTTTAAAAGTTTAAGTAAACAATATTTTAAATAACAAATATTCTTACAAATATAGTTTGCTATATTAAACATTCCTAGTTTCCAGGTTATAAATCAATTTTCCTTTAATCTATTTATACAATCCTTTCATTATTATAGAAAGCTCTTTTCTCTTCTTACGGAAGGGAGTTGGAATTTTACTTTCTGATGCTAAGATCCAAAATAAATGTCAATTATTTTATTAGAGGTTGCAAAATTGTGATTTTCTATTTCTATCATTCCATTGACATCTACCAGTGAGAATTAAAGAACTTTCCCTCATTAGCCAGGCCTATTTGGTTATCTTCAAGTTCAGCTCATAAAGGAAAATAAGGTGCTTTTTAAATTTGCTTTTAAATAAGGTGGTCAATGATCTTGTTTTATTTTGCTGGTTCTCTCTCTCTCTTACATTATGAACTTTTGGATTTTTACGTAATGAATGTGTTCCAATAAATTGTATTCATTATTCTTTTGATGCTCGAATTTTACCATCTTTGGCTGTTGAGATTCTCTTCGTTTTGGTTCCTGTGGCCTTTCAACACAACACATGTGGTTGAATAGCTTGCATTTTGCACCCCCCCAGGCCCCGCCCAAATCTCAGGTTTACCTTGTATCCCGTCTTTGACTTAGAAACAGTCATACTTCTGGTGTTTTTACAGAAATATAATAAATACAGACCATAATCCAGGCAATAGATATGCTCATTGCTATTAAGTTATGACTGCTTTTCAGTGGACAAAATGGGGAATGAGGTGGTGGTTGTTTTGTTTTGTTTTTTTCAGTTCATGCAGATATTTCCAATTCAAAGTGAATTACAAGATTGTTTTTTACTTATCTTTACTTTCATATTATATCTCTTTTTTTCCTCTTACACTAAAAATCTTTTTTTCCTAATCACATTAACAAAATTGTTTTCTTAGCCCTGATTGTCCACAAAACAGAGCCTGAGGCAGATTACTTGTTAAGACTTTATTGGAAGGTGCACACCCAGGGCAGGTAGAGTGAGGGTAAAAGAGAATTGAGGCCTGGCAGGAAGCTCAATGACAGAGGAAACCTGCCAATCAGGCTTTCAGAAATCATTGTGCCTGAGAACAGTTCTTAGGGGAGAAGACAGTGAGAGGAATTTATTTTCAGGCTCCCTCCTGACTTCTGCCTCATGGGTCAATGTTTGTCCCAAGAGTTGTTAATGGCCCTGCACTTTTACCTGTGTTGCCTGGACCTTTCCAGGAAGCCACTAAGGAGGCCAGATCCCACAGTCTAGTAGGCCATGTATCATCTGAGTACACAAGTAGTGAGAGATGCTGAAGTGTCTTTGGGTCTGGTCAGATCAGGCCTGTGCATTGGAGCTGATGTGGCTCCTGCCAGGGTAGACATGGTGAAGACAAGCCCTCACCTAGAGGAGTCCAAGGCAGCCAGGCAGTATTTGGAGATGAGGCAGTGGCAGCAGCATCAGGGGCTCTCTCTTGAGCAAGCAGTCAGGGGCCAAAGAGTCCACTCCAGTAGAACCCTGAATGTTTTCACATTAAAACTGAATTTAAATTATTAGGCCAATTATATAGTTTCATTAAAAAATAAATAGAAGAAATAGTAATAATATTACTTGTCTTATTTTTAAGGGTCATCTGCAGAAGTCCATAAATTGGGTTTTATACAATTTCTTATTTGCATTCTGATACACACACACACTTTAAAATTAATGATGTCAATACTATTTCTAACAATTAGATTAATGAATAAAAGGCAGGATTTTTTTTTCTTAAGAATATATCCCATTGAGGATATACAGTCAAGATACTGTGTATTAAAGTCAATTACAAGAAGTATTTGCTCTGTGCATTTATGTCACTAACTTGATATATAGTTGGTTCATTCATTTCAGTTTGGTTCAGTGTTTTAGGATTAGCTATATTTTTTCATTTTAGGGTAATTTTATTTTTTGAATATAAAAATTACATATGTTCCCAAGGTAAAAATTATATAAGACATATTTAGAGAAGTCCTGTCTTATAAGTTAACTGTCCTCTTTATCCTGTACTCTCTTTCCCATTTTAAGTCACCATTTTTATAACATTGATTTATCCTTCCAAAATTTCTTTTGGTAATTATATATCTATATTTATATTTCACTATCACTTTACACAAAAAGTAGCTTACAATTAAAAACTGTTTTGCATCTTGATGTTTTTCACTTAATGCATCTAGTCATTCCATATCTGTGTATGAAAAACTTTCTCATCCCTTTTGATATCTGCATAATATTCTCAACTTAATTTTAAAAAAGACTAAATCAGAGGTACTGTAGTTCCTAATTTTTTATTCTCAAGTGCCACTACAATTTTGGGCACCTTGATTTGACTCATGGTGTCATTAAAGAAATACTAACCTGAGGTGGCCTGTAACAGCATTTCACTGTAAATCGTATAATGTTATGATCAGAATGTCTGCAAATACTTCCTCCTTTTCCTAGGCCATCTTATTAGAACCTCTAATACAACAACCTTGTTATGAACTGAATGTTTGTGTCCCCCCAAAATTTATATATTGAAGCCCCAACCCCTAAAGTGATGACATTAGGTGGTGGGACCATTGGGAAGTAATTAGGTTCAGATGAGGTCATGAGGGTGGGGAGCTCAGGATGGGATTAGTGTCCTTTTAAGAAGAGTAAAAGAGACCAGAGCTCTGTCTCTCTTCACCAAATGAGGATACAGCAAGAAGGTAGCCATCTGCAAGCCAGCAGAGGGACCTCACCAGGAACCGAATTGGTCAGCATCTTGATCTTAGACTTCCCAGCCTCCAGAAATGTGAGAAATAAATATCTGTTGTTTGAGCCACCCAGTCTATGATATTTTGTTATAGTATCCCAAGCTGACTGTGATAAACCTTCAAAGCACTGCCAGATCTAAATAAAATAAATAACTTAAGAACATCTATGGCCTTAGGAATTATGTGTATTTATTTTACAGGTGTGTTTTCAGCCAAAGCCCCAACAACTTTCTTTTACCTCACATAGCAGATAAGAAGGAGCTGTCTTCTTTGGAACAATCCAAGGGCAGGCATGCGTTTCCTGTAACAGCATTTCTGTCCTGAGAATTTCTGCCATGGGCTTGTTTGGTCTTCTCATACACCCTTGGCTCTCCTAGACTTCAGCTTTTTCAATCAGAGCAGGATAAAGAAAAAAAAAATTAGGTCCTAGAGCGCATTGCCATATTTCACAGTGCAAAGTACTATGATTATCTTTTTGTGTGTGTGTATGAGGGGATCAGCCCTGTGCTAACATCTGCCAATCCTCCTCTTTTTCTCCCGAGGACGACTGACCTGGGCTAACATCCGTGCCCATCTTCCTCCACTTTATATGAGACACTGCCACAGCATGGCTTGCCAAGCAGTGCATCGGTGCGTGCCCGGGATCTGAACTGGCGAACCCCAGGCCGCTGCAGCGGAGCGTGCGCACATAACCGCTTGCGCCACCAGGCCGGTCCCCTGATTATCTTTTTTTAATCAGGAAAAAAAGTGACTTCCCCATGGTCTCTTCATTCTAGTTCTTTATAAATGTTATCATATCGTTTACTAAACATAAATTTTCAAGCAAAGCTACATGGTTTCATTATAAGATGAATGAAAAAAGTATTGTTGTTACTCATCCTTTTTTTCCCATTGTAAAAATGCTGCCATACCTTATTTTGGCATGACATTGATGAACAGAAGGCTTTAATGACACAGATAATTTGGAGTTGACCGTATTTTACCATTTTTTGTATAATTTTACCATCATTCATACACTAGTCCTATTAATCTAACTTTATTACAGAACATCTCCAAACATTTAATTTGCTAAGATGTTTTCTTAATATCAAAGAGGGACTATAGTGAGAATTAAAGAGGTAGTTTTCTGAATGTCTGTTTATGGTTTTCCATTATCCCTTACATGAGGAAACATCTATCTAAGCTTCTGCCCTCTCTCCATGTTCCCTTACTAGCTCTTCCCCACAGAGGAGAGAGGGGATCACAAGGTTTGTCAGACAACAAGACGATCAGTGGGCCAGGTTTTCAAATGGGAAGGCTTACTGTGACTTAAAGACAGGACCCTGTGCTCCACACCTGATTTACCACTTCCTGACCTTCCTGCAGGCCAGGTCAACCTCTTTGTTCTCTGTTCAGTTTCCTCTGCCTGAGATTAGGTGGATTCAGAGCCTGGCTGGTTAGAGTAGATGACCAGACAGCAGCCCCAGAGGACTTATATGATGGAGTAGAAGACTTACTGAGGCCTTTCTCCAAAGCAGACATCTTGGGTAGGTGTCAGGAACTAACCTTTAATAATGAATCAGTATTTTATAGCCTGTTTGACATTTTCCTTCTGTCTTTAAAACCCAGCAGAGAAAAGTAAATATATTCTGGGCAGCACATGTGAGCACCAACACTTGACACTGAAAATACTATAATGCCCTTCTTTAATCTTTATGTGTCCATGAAATCCCCATAGATCATCCATTAACTTCTTTTTAGATTCTAGAGATCCACAGACTCAGGTCAGTTCATAGCACAGATTCTGGACCTGGACTGGCTGAGTTCAGAATCCCTGATCTATAGTTTACCAAGCTGTGTGATCCTAAGCAGCAGTTTACCTTTCTGTGCCTTGGTCACCTTCTCGGTACAATGGCAATAATAATAGTATAATATTAATAATATTATACTATATAATATATAACAGAAAATATTATATTATTATAATTATTTAACCATAATTATAATAATCCTAATCCTATGCAGTAGGACTTAAAGAATATTAATATATATAAATATACATACATATATATCTCACATATATCATAAATATAAAATAGTACCTGGCTTATGAATTGGAAATTCTGGTTTAATGTTTTTATTATATTATTTTTGTAATCTTTATAATTTATTCCACGGTCTTGAAGGTTGCAAGAGGGCAGGTAGTACCATCTCAAAGATATAACTGTAATTTTTTAAAAGCTATATATTATATACACACACATATATGTAAATGTGAATATTTGATAACAATAGAATAATGTAATATAGTAATGTGGGTAAAATTAAACAGTTAAAAATACTTTATGAGAAAGTATAAACAACTAAATGCAAAATAAAATAGATATGCTTTGATCTGTGATAGTTTAAATGCAGATGTATTTAAAAGTAGGAAATTAAGCTCTGGAGGCTCTTTGCAAAGCAATAATTCCATAATACAAAAGGAAATGGTCCCGGTTTTGAGATTAAAGCACACACATTTTCTATTAAGGTACACATAGAGAAAGAAAGTTAGGTAGACATACATTGTAATTCAGATTTGCCTACTTACAGATGGTAACATTCTGTGCAATAATAATGCTCTCAAAACCATTTGCAAATTTGTCCAGCAACAACTCTGCCTTTAATGATGAAGTTTCCACAGTGGCAGATGGCAGAGTGAGCAGTGAAGGATGCTGCCGACCCACCAGGGTTATGTCTGTCACTAAAGCGATCTGGCTTCAAAAGCCAGAGTCTGTTGAGGTCACACCAGCTATTGCTCCATTGGAACAACTTGATTGATCACATTTGTGGTGATTCCATAAATGGTGACCTTATAGAACAGGTCCTGGCAGTTTCATCCTGCTGTAGGAAACTGATACAGAGTGTGTGCTGTCTATCTACATATTACAGAAACAAAGATGCAATTTATAAAATTTAAAATAAGATACATTTACTGAAGTTGCTGCTCCCTCTCTGTGTCTGAATGATTAGGTAGCCTATAGAAACAGTAACAATACTACTTTTAATGTCTGTGTCACATTTAGGAAGAGAAAAGGATACCAGAACAAGACAAGAAAATATATTATTTAATGAATTAAAAAAAAAACAGCAAAGATTATTGTTCTAATGAGAGCATATAAACATAAATTGAGATCTAGTTATTCTCTAAGCACCTAAATTGGCAGATAGTGCAGATAAAAGAAAATAAGCAAATAAACTTCAGTGCCCAAGTGATCCCTTGGTATACTTTGAAGAAAATCATATACTATTCCATGGGAAGTTTAAAATAATATAAGACCACTTATGAAGTATAGAGCCAGCCCTGGTGGTCTGGTGGTTAAGATTCGGAGCTCTCACGGCGATGGCCCAGGCTCGTTTCTGGTCAGAGAACCACACCGCCCGTCTGTTTGTTGTTGTAATGTGGCAGCTATGTATTGCTGTGATGCTGAAAGCCATGCCACCAGTATTTCAAATACCGGCAGGGTCACCCATGGTGGACAGATTTCAGTGGAGCTTCCAGACTAAAACAGAGTGGGAAGAAGGACCTGGCCACGCACTTTCAATTGGCCATGAAAAACCCTATGAATAGCAGTGGAGCATTGTCTGATATAGTGCCAGAGGGTGACAGGATGGTGCCAAAAGATGGCAGGGTTCTGCTCTGCCGTACACAGGGTCACTAGGAGTAGGAATTGACTCGATGGCACTAACAACAACAATGGAGTATATTGTACTGAAATTTCCAAGTTCCATTTATGGTGTGATATTGTTGGACTCATTTATCATAGAGTGAATGAGTATACCTTTAAAATTGAATTTTCTATCAGAACACCCCTTAGACACTGGAAGGAACAAAGTGCATCCCTGCCTCCCTATTCCCTATTTATTGAATGATAACATAGAAAAATTACACAAAAATGTTAATTCTCTTGTGTCACTGACTAAAATAAGAAACATAGTTCTTGTGAGTAATATTGCTCATTAATGGTAATAACAATTGTTATTATTACCATTAATAGTAGTTATCGTTTATAATTACTTGTTCTATTCAGAAACTTCTAAGTACTTCACATATATTACCTCTCCTCAATTTTTATGACAACCATCAGACTTATTTCCAGATTCCCTGAGGAGCCAAGCCAGTGGTATACTGAACCAGCAAGAGCTGCCTGTTAAATTTTCAGGAAATTTGCAAGCTATTGTTAAACAAGGCCATTATTAAAAATTGTTATATAAACTTAAATAAATTATATTAAAAACAAAGGTAATAAATACTCAAAACGCATCACATCCTAATTATTTTATTACATTTCACTGTTGTCTGTGTTCTTGAGGTTTTTTACATCTATTGTTTATGTATGTTTGTGTATGGAATACTATAAAGTGATGCGCTACTGTGCGTTTCTCCCAACTCCATGTTCAGTGATGCTATGCAAGCAGCTTGAAATCAGTCACAGTGATAGTATTTATACAATGGAAACTGGCAAATACTGTAAATCAGGGCTCTCCCATCCCAAAAGTCAGCTGTTAAACAATTACTAGCGTACCACTACATGAGACGCATCTTTCTGACTTCAAGGCACGTTGTCCAGTAGGCCATGCTGTCTCCTTTTGAATGATTGAAAGCATGGGTTTTTAGTATGGCCTCTGCTGGTTTTGGGAGAGGGGTATGAGCATGTGTATAAGATTTTTCTGTAGAGATAATCTATAGCTTCTATTAGATTCTGAGACTTCATAACCCAAAGATTTTTTTAAAAGTTGATAAAAAGCCATTTCTATAGGGAAAATTCTGTTTCTTCTACAAATATTCTTTTCCTCTAAAATAAAGAGATCAAGTAGTCTGCAAGAGACCTGATTAAGAATTTTGCCCCTCCTAATGTGTTCTAGGAAATGTCCGTTATGTACATATTTTACCGAGTAAAATCTTCTTTGCTTACTTTTTCCTTGCTGTTTCCTCTTGAGAAAAGTTCACAGATTTAGCAAAAAAACTCCCAATAGCATTAAAAGCAATAAAATACTTAGGAATAAGTTTAAGCAAGGAAGTTAAAGATCTATACACCAAAAACTATAAGATATTAGTGAAAGAAATTGAAGAAGACACAAATACATGGAAAGAAACTCCATGTTCACTGATGGGAAGAATTAATACTGTTAAAATGTCCATACTACTCAAAGCCATCTATAGATTCGATGCAATCCCTATCAAAATTGCAATGAAAATTTTCATAGAAGTAGAAACACAATCTTAAAATTTGTATGAAACCACAAAAGACCCCAAGCAGCCAAAGCAATCTTGAGAAAGACAAAGCTGGAGGTATCACACTTCATGATTTCAAACTATATTACAGAGCTATAGTACTCAAAACAGAATGGCACTGGCATAAAAACGTACACATAGAGCAATGGAACAGAATCGAGAGTCCAGAAATAAACCCATATATGGTCAACTAATATTTGACAAGAGAGCCAAGCATATGCAATGGGTAAAGAATAGTCTCTTCAATAAATGGTGTTGGGAAAACTGGATATCCACATGCAAAAGAACGAAATTGCACCCCTATGTTCCATCATTCACAAAAATTAACTTAAAATGGATTAAGGACTTAAACATAAGACCTGAAACCACAAAACATCTAGAAGTAAACATAGGGGAAAACCTCCTTAACATTGGTCTTGGCAGTGATTTTTTGGATATGACACCAAAAGTACAAAATCAACAAGTGAGACTACGTCAACCTAAAAAACTTTTGCACAGTAAAGGAAACCATCAACAAAATGAAAAGATAACCCACGGAATGGGAGAAAATATTTGCAAATCATATATCTGATAAAGGGTTAATATCCAAAATATATAAGGAACTCATACAACTCAACAGCAAAAAATATAAACAACTTGATTAAAAAATAGGCAGAGCACCAGAATAGACATTTTTCCAAAGAAGACATCCAAATGGACAACAGGTATATGAAAAGGTGTTCACATCGCTAATCATCAGGGAAATGCAAGTCAAAACCACAATGAGATATCACCTCATCCTCTGAGAATGGCTATTATCCAGAAAACAAGAAATAACAAATACTGGTGAGGATATGGAGAAAAGGAAACACTGGTGCACTGTTGGTGGGATTGTAAATTGGTGCAGACACTATGGAAAACAGTATGGAGGTTCCTCAAGAAATTGAAAATAGAAATACCATGTCATCCAGCAATCTCACTTCTGGGAATATATCTGAAGGAGATTTAATCACTATCTCGAAGATATCTACACTCCTGTGTTCATTGCAGCATTGTTTACAATAGCTAAGACATGGAAACAACCGAAGTGTCTGTTGACAGATGAATGGATAAAGAAAATGTGAGATATATGTGTATATAGGCATTATAAATACAATGGAATATATATATATATAGTGTAATATTATTAAGTCATAAAAAGGAAGGAAATCCTGCCACTTGCAACCGTATGGATGGACCTCGAGGGCATTATGCTATGTGAAATAAGTTAGACAGAGAAAGACAAATACTATATGATGTCACTTATATGTGGAATCTAGAAACATTGAACTCATAGAAACTTGTAGAATGTTGATTGCCAGGGGCTGAGGGGTTGAGGAAATGGGGAAATGTTGGTCCAAGGGTGCAAACTTTCAGTTATAAGATGAACAAGTTCCAGGGACCTAATGTACAGCGTGATGACTATTGTTAACAATACTGTATTGTATACTTGAAAATTGCTATGAGAGTAGAACTTTACGGTTCTCACCATAACAACAACAACAAAATAGTGGAGTAAAGGATGTGCTAACCAACCTTATTGTGGAAAAGCATTTCTCAATATATGAAATAAAAAAAATAATATTTGACACATTTATTAAATAACATTATTTATTTTTTAACTGAAATTTAAATTTAACTAGGCATTCTGCATTGCATCTGGCAACTCTGCTCCTAAGGCCTCTTTTCTTACTCATCCATCCTTTTCTTCTCACTCAGAAATCTGTTGGATTAATGAACCACAGCTTGGTTTTTATATTAATTACATGAAAAAGAGGTAATCATGTGTGAATTCAATCCCAGGTCCATCACTTCCAAGTTTTGATGTTCGGCAAATTATTTAACTTCTCCAGGTCTCAGTTTTCCTGTCTATACAGTAGGCCTTCTTAAGATGCTAACAGGAGTAAATAAGATATTATGCAACAATTACTGTCGTGCCTGCCAGTGAGTAAGCCTGCAATACCTACTAGCTATGGTGCTGGTGAGATCATCATTACATTTGCAATATCACAGAGTTGTAGCCCTCTGGATTATCATTGACCTCTTCTCCCCCTCCATTTCTCAGCATACATGCATCCTCTTTCTCACTTTATCCACTCTTCTGGAATGAATCATCAAACTAATATAACCAGTCCCATACATCACCATCAGGAGAACCCCAAACCTTTACCAGGTTTGTTTCCTGGTTTTTATGTTTTTTTCCAGCTTCTTGTGATATAATTGACATATAACATTGTATAAGTTTAAAGTGTACAACATGATGACTTGATATACTCATATATTGTGAAACGATTACCACAGTAGGGTTAGTTAACACCTCCATCACCTCACATAATTACTATTTCTTTTTTGTGGTGAGAACATTTAAGATCTACTCTTTTAGCAACTTTTCTGGCTTATGATACAATATTGTTAACTATAGTCATCATGCAGTACATTAGATCCTCCTGGTTTTTATATTGATGTGGCCTGAACATGCTCATTTATGCTGAAGAATCAGAGCAAATCCAACCATAGCTTTGCTAGCACTGGTCAGAGAGCTGGGTAGTGAGGGGGATAATAATGACGCTTGATCCAGTCTGAATTCTGCCAAAAGCTATGTTAGGGCCTTTTGCATATAGTTTTCATTTAATCCTCATAATAACTGTACAAGTACTACTATCAACATTTTATAGATAAGGAAAAGGAGACCTTAGAGGTAAAAGAAGCAAAAAAGGGAAGAAGTTTGGACTTGAATATCGGTAGGGAATTCTCCATACTTAGCTAATTACAATAACTTACATTGGTATAGGTATTCTTGCAGTTTTTATTTTTCTCCCAGGATGTTCACATACACAATCTCGTTTATCCTTACAACCATCTTATTGCTTAGAAAAAGTAATTATTGTAAAAGTAATTATTGTCTCCATTATATAGGCAATGAAACTGAGAGATTGGGAGGCTAAATGTCTTGTCCAGAATTATGCAGTAATTAGAGTTATTACTAGAACCGAGCCCTCTAATTCAATACCTTAAGTTTTTCCTACTGTGCCAGCAAGGGCAAATAGCTTTCATCACACATGAAGATGCTGATCAATTGGTATTGGCTGCCTGGAGTAGAATAAGAATTCTGATACCTTTTCTAGGTTCAACAGCAAAGAATGCTGTGATAAATTAGTAATATCTGCCATGGACATGAGAGGCAGGGGCAATAGTGATGACCTCAGGGGAGGGTATTGAACAGGCTAGTTGGGGAAAGTGTGAGATGCCCAACATAAATGATAAATTACCAAACTTCAAAGTGACCAGTCCCAGGCACTTCTAAGGGTTTTCCACCGAAAATCCAAAAGTGATGATGCTGTGACATTTAATTGCCCAAAAGAACAAAGGGACGGAGTAATTTTTTCCAAGCCGCCGTTTGCCTTTCCTCTACTATAATTTATTTCTCTTACATAAACAAAATTTGAGTTGATCGGGTTGAGTTTAAATGTTCCATTCACTCATGGCCTATTCTGATAAAATGGTGGTCCCACGAGCGGTGATGCTTAAGTATGGACTCAGAGAAGAAGCAGGTGCTTATGTGCGCCCCTTTCTCAGATGAGTAACTTTGAACCCATGGAAGGGAGATTGAATAAATGTTTCAACCTGTGCAGATTATATGCACACATGTTTTAATGATTGTCATTTAATAATAAATGTTTATATATGTCCCTGTCACAAATCCTAATGGGCTGCATTATAAAAACTGGCCTTCTTATTCCTCAGCCCAATAAGATATGCATAATCTACATGGGGAATTAATTAAAGCACTAATGACATAAGATGGTTATTTACTTATTTATATTTATTTACTTAATTATTTTTTATTTATTTACTTATATTAGTAGTAACTGAATTTCTCATTCAGATACAGTCTTTCATGGAACCCCAAAGTGTAAAGACGAAAATGTGAAGGTCCTGGAGCTCTGAGCATTCTCAGCCTTATCCCTGAAAACTTCAGGTCACCAGAGAACAGGTTGAAAAAGACAGATCTGAGATATATTTGTTTACCACTACCTGGGCAATGAGTAACTCTAGTTTTTGAAAAAGTCTATGGATTTAGCCAGATATTAATTCCCTTTTCTATATCCATGGAAATAATATACACATACAGGGAAAACCACAGCATAGGAATTCAAGATACTGCATTCTGGTTGTAACTTAATATGTGAATGCAGCCAAGTTCCTTCACAACCCCAGTGCTCCTTTTCTTTATCTATCAATTGAAAGATTGAAATAGATATTTCATTTATTTGTTTATCAAAGACCTGCCATGTCAAAGTACAACAAACCATCATAGACTGTGGACCCCCATTTTAACTCTAATATTCTAGGAATCGCTGCTTATCTATGGAGATTGTTATAGTCACAAATATTATTTTGCCCCTAATATCCCCTCAAAGTCTTCTATTTGATGTGCTTATTGCACACTGACTTCTGTATAATAAAGAATAACTTTTTTGATGGCATCCAATTTGACTTCTAGGAATAATTTTCCATTAACTAATTTTAAATCTTATTCATAAAGAATAAAATTTTTTGATGACATCCAGTTTGACTTCTAGGAATAATTTTCCATTAACTAATTTTGTATGATTAATATATTTGTTAAAACATTTTTAAACCTCAGTTCAATGATTCAATCTGATATTCATAAGTACATAAAAAATATATTAATACGTACAAACACACGCACACATATATATATATAAAGAGCTCCCTGAATTGTCAAAGGTTGTGTTATATTCAGTTGCATATATGACAGCATCTAACAAAAAGTCATATGCTAAGTAAATGATAAATATTCTTTTTAATTGAATGGAATTAATATATATAGTATATGTAATGTAATACATTTATATAGTATATGTATATACAATCTTCATACGTGTTTGTGCCCTCAAACTGTCAAAGACACTCATAAAATAGGTAGTGTAGCACAGTGGTTAAAAGGATGTGATTTAATATCAGAAAGACCTGGACTCAAATCCCTGCTTTGTTATTTGGGACCTCTGTGACATTAGATGAGCTATTTGAACCTTACAAATTTTAGTTTTCTCAACTTTAAAATGAGGAAAATAAATGAGGAAAAAAATGAGGAAAATATTACATTGTGCTGTTGTTGGGAAGTTTAAAGGAGACAAGGTATATATTTCCTTAGCATAGTACTTTGTACAAAATAAATATCCAGTAAATATTACCTAATATTATAATTAATAATAAAAAGTGTTCATCTTAATATTGTCATTATTATCAAAAAAGAGTGAATTTTTGAAGGTTCTATGAATAATTCTTCTTCAAAGGAAAGTAAAAGAAATTAACATATGTTCAAAAACAACTTGTGCGTAATTTGCATATCAGGCTGAATTTTTAAAATATTATCTCACTAAATTCTCACAATCAGCTTGTGAGAGAGCTGTTATATCCATTTTACAGAGAAATTATGGAATTTACTCAAAGTTACACAGCTGGCAACTCACAGTTGCAATATTCAAACACAAGTCTGTACTACACTGTATGTCAACTAAACACATAATCTGATGTTTATTATGTGACCAAAGAATTTAATACTGCTGATGAGTGTACAGCTTGAATTATTTAAAAAGTGGAGGTAATAATCTCAAGTATTTTCCCATAAACTTGAGTGAATGTGAAGCAAAAAAGAGGAAGTCAGGGCAAGCAACCCTAAGAAGATATACCATGATCACACAATCAATAGAATACTAATACAGATTCTTCCAAGATTTTAATTATAAACATGGCCCCTCTTTCCAAACCCCTACAAATTAAAAGTCTTTAGAAACTGCCTAATTCCTTCAAAGTGAACAAATACAAATTGTATCTAACAGGTATGAGGCAATTCTGAAAATTTTGGCAAGCCTCCATCATTATGGCTGTTCTTTGTAGCTCTCCACAGGTTTAGGACCTGTATCCAGAAAGTGAAAATGATAAAAATATAGAATCTTTTGATTTTTTTATAATGGGCTCCAAATACTCAAATATAACAGATGGAGCACTGATAATGAGATTATCATCCTAACATCCAGGATCATATGAATGATCTTATAGGAATTATGAGGTTATTTTTTGGAAGAACAAATCTCTCTATTCAGCCATGCAAAGAGCAGCTCACCTTACAAATGAAAAATAAGTCCTCAAGGTAAACCACTGGAATTAAAAATTAAAATATTCAAATATATATATATTATTTTAATAATTAAGAATACATAGCAGTCCCTCTGTCATGAGATTTATGTAGGAGAGTCATAATAGATTCTCCAAGTATCTGGTGTTGACTTTATTCATTCATTTAAGAAATATTTATTAAGCACCAACCACATGCCAGGCACGGTTATAGGTGCTGGCTTACACTAATGAACAAAATAGGCCAAGTTCCTGCTCCCGTGGAACTTAAATTTTACTGGGAGAAACAATAAACCGGCAAATTGATAAAGGTATAACATACAACATGGTACTAAGAGCCAAGAAAAAATAAAGCTGGGTAGAGGACTAGAGAGTGATGAATTTTGGAAGAGGAGTAGTTAATATTTTACAATATGTGGGCAGGAAAGTCCTCTCTGATGAGGAGACATTTGAACAGAAACTTGAAAGAAGTGAGGGAGTGAGGCTGAAATCAGGGGGAAGAGCAAGGAAGGTGGAGGGAAAAGCAAGTGCAAAGACCCTGAGACAGCAGTGGGCTGGGTGTGTCCAAACCACAGCAAGAAGGCAAAAGCGATCAGAACAAAGTATAAGATGAGAGAACTAGAAAATATGCTTTTATAACACACTCAGCTTTAAATATGTAATTATCTGTTGGTCTCCTTATGAAATGAAAGGATGAATCCAAAAGGTGAAGACTTTTCAGGAGATCAAGCCTTGTCTCCATCACTGCTGTGTTATGAAGGAGTCTGAACTAGTGAAGAAGGGCTGGCCAGCCAAAGTCGGTCGGTATCTGGCACTTAATTGGCAAGCAATTATAGCTGTATCTTAGTTACATTGCTGCAATTTAAATATTTTTACAATTTTAGACAATAATCCCAAATGATTATCTTGAGAAGTTTTAAAACAGTACACCTAAACTGATGTTTGAGATAGTTTATAGTCTATTTCCATAGTCTTAGAGATGTATTCCAACTCTCCACTGCTTATTTCAGTCAATGGCCACCTCTTCCTCTTACTTACAAAAGGTTAAGGAAAATGTTATTTCAATTGACCGTCCATGATTGATGCGTCATCTTCATAATTCATGAGACAGGTTTTTGTTTTTATAAATTAAGAAAATGCATGAATTACAAACTCATTGATGTGATAATATTTCTTGCTTTAATAACTTCAATGTTTGATAATTCAAGTATCATAGTCCTTTGAAAAACATTATGTATTGGGACTTTTCTTACTGAGGAAAAGGAAGATTCTGGAAAGAATGGAACTTTGCAATATTCTCTGTTGATTATTTGTTTTTCTTCAACGGTTTTCTTAGTATCAGAATCTATGGGCATACATCTTATTAATACATAAATCTTTGTTTTAATTGCCAAATTAGTGTACATTTAAAAAAATGCCAATTGTGCTCCAGGATCAGTGAAAAACACTTAGCAGTCATGGGGTCGACTTATCATAATATGAGCGTCTTTTTGACTATGAGGTGACTACTTGTCTGCTCAGTTCTGACCACCTGCCTTATGAGAGAATGAAAGGCACCAGCAGAAAACAGATCAGATGGCAGAATTTGGGAAAAAGCCAGTTTGCAGAATGTGAGATTCTACTGAATACATTATCGAAAGGTCCCATATTGAACTTTTTTGAGCACAGAGAGGGGATGGCTGTGGTAATTAACTGCTGCAACTCGGTTCCAGTTTAACCACCGGTCACTATTTCAGCGAGATTGTGTAAACCTCTTCCTTAATTTAGTGACCATTCTCTCCTGAGTTTCTTCAGAAATTCCAAAGAAATTCAGACGTCAGAAATTCAGAATTTGATAGGGAAGAATTTCCCACAGCTGTTAAGTTAAAATCACAAAGTACTTGACATCCATTACGCCAGTCAACCCAACCCCACCCTTCAGGTTCTCTCGGTGCCAATTTTTATGTGGTCTCATAAAATAAGAACCTTGCTTAACATCATATTCTATGAGCCAACTTTTAAGAGCTGTAGGGAACCAAGAGGGATATAAAAGTTTCTATAAAAAGTTTTTCTTAGATGAAACTATTAGATTATTTCTGGGAAAGGTAAAGAACTTAGTTTCCAATTTGTTTAAACAGGATTGAAGGAAAGGGGAATTTTTTTGACATTCATTAGGAATCTAAATATACCAAGGAGAGCTGTAAAATACATTTTATTGAAGCTCATTTAGATTGGAAGCAGAGGAACATCTGTAACTACTCTGAAGGGGACTCAGGAAGAACTTTTTATGAGTAAATTGGGATTGTTGCTTTTAATTATTTGAGCGTATAGATTATTCAGTAACGTGTGTCAAGAGCTATTTAGCTACCACCTCCAGGCCACATCACTGAAATACAAGAGGATCTTTTTTCAGTTCACTTTGCCTGTGCTCTGTAACTTTAAAATAGAATCTCGAAAGTAACTGAAGCAAGTGGAAGTGTGATTTGTTTGTAGCAATGACTTGCTGTGGAATTCCTCTGTGGATTTACTTTTCTGTGCATCATTTTGCAAGACCTGGTAATAGCTAGATTGTTTTGTTTTATATGGATTCCAAAGGCATAATAATTTTTTTTTTTTCCTTAAGAACTACTCATATGTAATCTTGTTTTGGAGTTCTTCTGCGGGGCTTTCCAAAGTTAAAACGTGGCAAGCCAATCTTTCGTCTGCAAAATTTAATTCTTACAGCGTTTAAACTAAAGTCCCTTTAGGTATTTTGTTTTTGAAGGAGCCAACATCAAATGATTCCAGCATTAAAACATAAAGGGATGTCCTCAGTCCCTGACCTGTTACATTGCAAAGGGGTGAACAACCACTGCACATTATTAACACGTCCCTCTATGTTTGGTGAGGAAAGATGGCTAGGTCACAACTTAGATCACATCAGTCCTTATTTGATGGAGAACACATTTAATAATGACAGGTCATTGTATTTTACCCCTTTTCATCAAATATGTCAAGGCAGCATAGAGAATGACACATACAGCTTTTAACTATGTTTCAGATACAGTTTATTTTATTTCACAGGATGCATCTTAATGAGAATCAGTCTAGAATTTCTGCTAAAGAGAAAAGCGTCAGCGTTTGCAAAAAGTGTTATTAGGATAAAGAAATTCTCATCCCAAAATATAAGAACGTTTCTCATAACTTAGATATAAATAATAAACAGGAACTAAACATATCTCAAGTCACAAGTCCACACAAGGTATTGTTAAACTAGTATTAATAATTTGTACAAACAAAGCCACTATCTTTGTATAGCTTTTTTCCACGCTATGTAACTTGAGAATAACTTGACTCTCAAGGAAATTCACTAAACTATGTCTTCCCATCCACTCTGTTTAGTGCTACAATTAGGAAAGATGAATTTTCAGAAGAACAAGCTTTAAATTGGTCACTCGGGCATGGCAGATTTTATTATGGATGCCTACGTGCTCCTCAGAAAGACACTTCTCGACTCCCTGGGAAGAAAGCATATGACTGAATTTCAGTAGTTCAGTTTTTACATTAAAATATGGCCAGTGAGGGGTTCCAATCTGTCAGGGAAAAGTGGCCATGCGGCCAGACTTATCATTTTACTTTGGGGGTCTTGTGTTTGCCAAGTGGTCAGCCAGCTGTCCAGGCTTTTAAAATGAGGAAACTGAAAAATCTGAGAGGTAAATTGCACTGGAACATTTAATATTCATTAAACGAGAAGGATTTTTAATAAAATTAAAAGATAGAGAATTGCTGTTTTGAAATTTGGAGTTTTAACAAATATTCCCTTAAATTCCATGTAAATAGATAGGAAATCAAATATCACACAGCTGTGAGCATTGTTTCATTGTACAAAGAACATGGGCTTGAAGGCAGATGGGCCTGATTTCAAAGTTTGCTGCTGCTATTCAGTAGTTGTAGAAACTTCTCTCTGAGCCTCAGTTCTGTTGTCTGTAAAATGGGAAGAATAATAATAACACTTAACTTGAAAAAAAAGATTTGTAACCAACTTTGGTAATGGATGCTAACTAAAATTATTATGTTAATCATTTTGCAATGTATACATATATCAAAGCATTATGTTGCACACCTAAAACTAATTTGATGTTATATGTCAATTATATCTCAATAAGAAAAGATGATGGGGGCCGGTCCAGTGGCATAGTGGATAAGTTCTCATACTCCACTTTGGTGGCCTGAGGTTCGTGGGTTCAGATCCTGGGCACCCACCTACACGCTGTTCATCAAGCCATGCTGTGGTGGCACCCCACATACAAAATAAAGGAAGATCGGCACAGATGTCAGGTCAGGGCCAATCTTCCTCACCAGAAAAAAAAAAGACTATGAAAGAAAACAACAAAAAAATGTGTTTTTATATACAGTAATATATTTAAAGCACTTAGCAGACAGAAAACAATAAATTATTTATTTAAATGTACCTTAAAGAAATAGCAGTTAGAGGCTGTGATTTGAAAATAGATTGCTAACTACTTGTTAGCATATACCAAAAAGAATCATAATTTTAGAATATGTGTGAAGTATCAATGCAGAAAGTTGGTAGGGAAAATTATCAAAAGCATATCTTTTCATCTGAGTAAGGAGGTTAGAAATTAAACCTTAGGAGTAATGGCTCCAAACCAAAGAGATTTTCTTGATAATAAGGTTAGATTTGTCTTGCCTACTTTCTTGGGGAAGGCTGTGGGGGAAAGTGCCAGCCAGTCACGTTTGCATGAGATAAATAATCAGTTGTGAGCTCAGTGTGTGATTCTCGTTAAAATCCAGACATTGGAACAGCTCCCAAAACTCATTGCCACCACCACCACTACCAATCTCTTTTGCATCTCATTGGCATTTGAGGACGTTAATTGACTCATTATTGCAATTCATATTCAGGAAAGGAAGTTGATTAAGGAAGGCAGATGCAGAATCTCCAGACACATTCATAGCTGTGTTGTTTGTCCCTGCAGTTTACTCGAGTTGTTAGACTGTTTAGGAAGCTATAGCCAGAGGGACAGTGAACGTGTCCCACTAAGTGTCACCCTCCTAGAATAGATTTTTACTAAAAACAGTATAATTTTTGAATAATTTTATTCTACCTTAAAGTCTAAAAAACAAAGTTATTTTCTTAGCTCTCTTGTACTAATTACAGCCACTTCGTCTTAATTGCTCTTCTGGAAAATAGGTTTCTGATATCTGTATTGTATCAAGGAATATTTTTTAAAGTCAATAAAAAATACTTCTAGATTCTATTGAGTTAAAGGATATTTGAAAATCACCATCAGCAGTAAAATTTTATAAACAGTTTTTAAAGTTTTCCTATATTACAATTCTCAATTTGATTAGGTAAGCTGTGATAAATTTATAGATCAAACATATATCATTATTCGTTTGAGTGGTTGTTTCCTTTTGTTACTTTGCTTATCTTTAAACAATTGGTTTGGTTTCCATTTTTATGTCTAATATTGCATACAGGTAGTGATATAAACAAACATATATGCCTGACAGATGAAGGCTCTCTATTTTTACATTTGGATTGATGAGTATTTTGAGCTGAGTACTGAGAAGTATTCTCAATAATTGATTCTCAGTAATTTGACAAACACTTCCATAAATAAAATCCTATGTAACTCTGAGGTCAGTTTAACACAAATAGTATAATTCACTTGCTGCTCTTTATACTGAATTTCCTTAATAGAATTAATTTTGAGAAAATTACTTTTTTTCTCTTCACCTTAAATGTGAAAGTATTGTTCAGACCTTACTGCAGGTAGTTTTATTACCTAAAAGAAATATGAATTGATCTATAAGAACTTCACCCAAAAAATTAATCCTACAAAAATCTTGTTTGGTATCTAGCATAGTCATCATTACCATTTAACAACATCTTTCCTTTCCTAACTAGCTATTGCTCAGTTAGTAAATTTCATCTTCTTCACTTGATCTGTATCAATTAGACTGAAAGCAAGCATATGTGTACAGTTAATAAATTTTTTACACATATATAGATGTACATGAAATATAAATGAATGGCAAAATGTAATAGAACTCCTTTATTTCTTGCCCCAATCATTTATTTTCTCCACTAATTAATTTATTTTGACCCCACAGCAAATAAATCAAGTCTCACTTCCCTCATATAGTAGTAATTTTAAGTGTTAATAACATTTTAAAATATATTTGATACAAAATTTCAATTTAATTCAACAAAAATTTGATGAGCTATTATTATGTATGTTCCAGGTATTTAGAGGCAGAGCAGTGGTCACAGATTAATAATGCATGATCTCCACTATCCAAGAGCTTACATTCAAGTGGGAGGTTGGCATATGAATAATTCCCTA
Organism: Ceratotherium simum simum; assembly: GCF_057802395.1. Lineage (NCBI taxonomy): Eukaryota > Metazoa > Chordata > Mammalia > Perissodactyla > Rhinocerotidae > Ceratotherium > Ceratotherium simum. The sequence continues at coordinate 64,927,157 of NC_141907.1, read as the reverse complement.
TAATAATACAAAGCATGATATAGATACTTCAACTGAAGAATAAGCAAAGTTAAATGAGAACTCCAAGAAATGAATAATTCACTGACAGTTATTTTTAGAACCTAAAGGGAAACCAAAGAAAGATTTACGTCTAGACCGTAAAGGGTGTGTGTATATGATTTGGATATAAGAAAAAATAGAGTCATTCCAGGTGGATAAAATACCATGAACAAAGGCATAGAGATAGGCATGCTCTGGGAAACATAAGTAGTTCTGCATTCTTGAAGCACTGAGTGACTGAAAATGAACCAAGAGATGGGGCTAATGGGTAGGCAGGAGTCAGATTGAGGAGGGTTTTACAAGACACACTCAGGAGTTTGCTCTTTATTCTATAGATGACTTAGAGCTGTGAAAGTTCTAGCAGGACTAGGGTGGACATAGAGTAGTGAGTGGTGACAAGAGAGGTTACTTGAGCAGACTATGTTTCAGAGAGCTAATCCTGGTAAAACAGGTTTGATACACTGTAATAGGGAAAGCTTGGAGATGAGATATTGGGGAAAGCAATTAGAAAACTATAACAAAGTCCAAAGAGGTTAATTACCAGCCCCGAAGAAGAGGCAGTGGGCATAGACAGAGAGTGTGCTTGCAGGAATGGAGATGTAGAACTCTACGTAGTAGGGAACTGGATGTTAAGTGTAAGAAGAGGATGAAAAGGCAGGAAGGGACAGAATGATGATAACTGCAAGATTCTTAGCTGGACTATGGGCTTTATGATTGATAAGAGAGAGAGAACAGAGAAAGAGAGGCAATGAGAAACAGATGGGAAGAAAAAGAGGAAACCAACACAATATCTATATGAGGAAATATCCAACAGGTCATTGGAAATGTGGATCAGAAGGTCAGGGTCAGGGCTAAAAATTTAGATTAAATGTCTCTCAAATAGAAATGGGAATTGACGCTGTGGGAATAGATGGGAGCACTGGTGAAGACGGTCACACGATGAACAGAAGCTGGAGGATGAGACTGCACATACTTACGGAAACATAATGGCTGGATGGAAGGAGAGGAGTCAGCAAAGAGAATCTTCTTGCTCTCATAAAACTTTAATTTTTGAAGACCAAGAAAACACGGCAAGCTTAAAGGCAGGGTGGCATGAAAAAAGAGACTAGAGAAACATAACTACAAGGCAAAGGCAAAAAGTCTCCTTTTTTATTCAATAATTTGTTCATTTCTTCATTTATTCAACATTTACCGAGTATCTCTATGAGCCAGGCCTTGTGTTAGATCTCATAATATATATATGATGGTCCTAAAATTCCAGACTGTTCTTGGTAATCTCATGCAATCCCTTGTTGATTTTCCCTTTCTTTATATTTCCACATTAAAGATTAATACTTATTAAAGCTTTTCCCTCATCATGTAATAATAATCATTAAAATATGACTATAATAAAAATGGTACTTGATACTTCAATAATGCTTTAAATACATTTGTTCATTTAATCCTCCCAGAAATCTTATGAGTAGACAAGACAAACATTGTTATCCCCATCTTATAGATGAAGACTGAAATGACCAAACACAGTATCTTGTATGCGATAATTACTCAATAAATACTTATTTGAATGGATTCTACAAATAGGTGGTTGCTAAAACTTTCTCAAAGAGCCAGGTTGTCATTTTAAATTTAAGCATCTCCTCTCACAAAAAAAGACTCCCCTAAAACTTAGAAAGTAAAAATCAAGTGAGGTGGTAGATACCTGATGTTAAACCAACACACTCTTTTTCTTCTCCTCACTATCACTAAATACCCACTAACCATACTTGCCCTGGCGCCAGTTTAGATATTATACCCAAGCAACATCTCTTCTAGGTCTCAGAAACCTATCACTATGAGATAAAAACAAGCTCCTCCATTGTTCTTCCATTGCCTTTCAGCTTTCATTTTTTCCTGTTCCTAGAGAAAATTTGTACACCATAGGTTTTGAGCACTAGTTCCTTCCAACAAATTTCACAGTATTCTCTTCCAGATCTGTCAAGTTGAAAATCCCACAAGGATACTTTCTGAAACACAGGATTTGCTAGAATTGTCCAAGAGCCTCATATTAAGATAAACACCTGACGGCAACCCTGTCTAAAGGGCCCACATTGTATTTCCAAAGCAAATCTAAAGAACAATTATGTCAATGATGATAGCTCTAATCAATTGGTAAGGGCTTCATGAAACACTGGATTAAGAAGCATTCGGTGAGAAAAAGCACCACGAATGATTGTCAGTGTCTGTCACGGACACAGGGGAGGAGGGGGTAACACATGTGCTGAGTATCTTACCATCTTGTTCTAATGGCAACTTGAAACAGACTATGCTGGGATCACATTATGAGATTTCCAGAGTGAGCACTGTGATGTTCAGCTCTCTTTAAAAGAAGGTCAGGCCTAGGGGTAAAGTGCCCCCTTCATGGGGAATGTAACCTTTTGCTAAGAAATCTGGCATGCAATGCTGAAGATAGCAGTTGATGCTTTAATCAAACACAGAAGTAGACAACTGTTTTAGTCAGTTCCTAACCGCGTGTTTGCAAATACTTTTAACCAAAGTCTCAGTGTTTTCTGCATTAACCAGCTGACATTTACTGCAAAGGGAAATGATGGGAAATTTAATTCAAATGAAAACTAAGCAATTGTTTTGAATTTGCAAAAGGAATTTCTCTCTAGGGGGCCTATGGAGCTAATGGGAGTGGGTGTTAGAAATATAAATCCCCATGCATCAACATAACAGAAATAACTAAACATGACTGATTGTAATAATAGAGAGAACTTTCTAGAGGGATTCATGCACATGGACACATCCAAATATTATTTTGCTTGTTAAGTTTTCCTAGCAGTGAACATCTCTGTAGCCTGCTTTATTTTAAAATGGATTGCTGTCCCAGACACTAGATCATTCCCTCCAGAGCCAGAGTTGCCTCCAATGTAGGTGACTTACTCAAGGTCACTGAACATGAGGGGCAGAGTAGAGGATATTTCAAAGGCTTTTGAGTTCCAGACTGCTGCTTACCCACTGACCCTCACAGAAGAAAATGTACAAAATCTGCAGGTCTATTTATCCACATATTTTCTTTGGCTGAAATTGTGCATTTATAAAGTGGTACCTGCACTCATGTCATGATCCCTTCACATCAAAGCACTTAAGAAGAATTTTATTCAACCCCAGGCACTTTATGTTTTGAATTATTTTGGGATTATACAACTTGACATAGAAAGACGTGTAGAGTCGTTAGAGCAGAATGCAGCAAGAAAATAGTTTGAAAGTGAGAACACTAAAAGATATCAGGTATTCTACATGTTTGGATGAAAGTGAGTGAAGAAAACTGTCCGTATTGTCCTAAAAAAAATTTACACTTCCATCTTTTATCAGAAATTATGTATGACTGTTCCATCTAATATTTCAGATCTATTTGCTTTCCAGAATACTTATCCTAACTCCTTTATCTCCTGCACCATAAACAGCATATCCACAACCAGTTTACTTGCAACAATCAGAGTCCGACCAGGAAAATAGAAGCCATTGTAGATCTCTCAAATGAAGAAATTTAATTCAGGGTTACACAGGTTATGGAAGAGCCAAAAGTCAAACAAGAGATGGTGAGACAAACCGAAGACCAGTAACAGCAGAAAGTTCCACCCCTAGAGCTAGATGAACAAAGGAAGAAGGTGGTGTTTCCAGAACCCAGAACCCAGGGCCATCCGGCAGGAACTAGAACCATGTGAAGGGTTCCACAGTGGGAGCTGAAACCACAGAAAGCACTATCCAGTAGAAGCTGGCACCGTGGAGATGGCCAGCCACTTCTGGAAATGCCATAGGAGTTGGGGTCAAGGGGATGCTTTGACTTCCCTTTCTCACTCTCTACTCTTCTATCAGGGTCTTGCTTTGCAAGAGCACAAGAGAGTCTGGAAAATATAATTTCCCAAAATGCAGAGCAGGGAAAGGGAGAAGATGAATCTGAAAGCAAATGAGCAGTTGATCAGCTGGTTAGCTCACTTATTAAAGTGAGCCCAACACAAAATTCTGTATTTTAAAAAAATCTTTTTAACTTCCTTCCCATAAAGAGAAATTGGTCTTAATTTTTATGTTTTGATCTCTTCCTAGCCCAAGTGCATTGGCAAGACTCTACTTATTTATGAGTAGAAGTTAGACCTGACTGTTTGTGGGGAGGAGGAATCCAGTGACATTGGAAGCAAGGGTAAGGGGTAACACAAGTTTAGTAGAACAAATGTTTTTACCCTTAACAAGCAGTTCCCCTTCCTGGATCCTGGCCTCTCAGCAACCATCTAACTATTTTCATTATTAATAGGCCCTCTTCTTTTGTTTTGTGTAGAGACCCTTTTGAGAATATGATGGCTTCTTTCTGTATGCACATGCAAAAAAATCTTGAATATTGTTTCAAGGGATCTCCCTCCTTGCCCAAAGCCTGATGATGTATTTCTAGGGGGAAAAACCTTTGCTCTATTCATACTAAATTCTGTTTTGCTCTTTGCTAAACTCCTTTATAACTTTTCTGAAGATCATAAAATGTCTCCACGCAAGAGTTAATGTGACTGGACTTCAAATACAAGGTTCTGGAACACAGAGAAATTGTATACTCAATGCTGTGTTCATGTGTATTTTTCTTAAGGGAATGTTCAAAATCCCAAAAATATTTAGAGACAAGGTCCTAGATACACGTTGAGGGATATAAAATGCATATGTGTGATATACAAGACCATTTTAGGTTCATCAAGTACACACATGAATAGTAGGAATATGCTAAAGGTAGGAAAAAAATCTTACAAGAATCAATCTACAATTTCCCTTTTACGTGGCTCTTTTGAAAGTACCACACTAGTTCTTCAGGAGTAGAAATTATACACCTCCTGGTTTCTATACTGAATTATGTAGCGGTTTTTACATGCTAAAAGTAAAACTTCCAGATACAACTTCTTTTTCTACAAAGAAACACATAATGAGTAGTCTATACCCTTCTTTTTCTGAGTTATGATTGTATGTACTAAATTTTGTAAATAAAAACAACATTCTAAACCACAATTTTGATCTCTACAACTAAAGATTCATCATAAGGTCATAGAACGTCGGGTCCAGAAGGGAACTTAGAGCTTCTCTATTCCAACCATTTATTTTATAGAGCGGGAAACTGAGACCTCAAAATACAATATGACTTCCCTACTACTGGCCACTTCCATCCATCACATTCTCAGTTTCTGGTATCTGTACTTTAAAGGTGCTAGGCTATCATTTTACCTATTAGGCTGAATTTATAATTGATGAGGATTTTCAATTTTCTTTTTTAATATATTTTATTTTTTTCTTTTTATTTTTTTACTAAGGTAACATTGGTTTATAACATTATATATATTTCAGATGTACGTCATTATATTTTGACTTCTGTATAGACTATATCATGTTCACCACCAAAAGTCTAGTTGCCATCTGTCACTGTAAACTTGTGTCCCTTTACCTCCTTTGCCCATTCCCCTTTGGTAACCACCAGTCTGTTCTCTGTAGCTATGTGTTTGTTGTTGTTGTTTTATCTTCCACATATGAGTGAAATGGTACAATATATGGCTTTCTCTGTCTGACTTATTTTGCTTAGCATAATATCCTCAAGATCCATCTGTGTGGTCACAAATGGCAAGATTTCATCTTTTTTTTATGTCTGAGTAGTATTCCATTGTATATATATACATCACATCTTCTTTAGTCATTCATCGATCGATGGGCACTTAGGTTGTTTCCAAGTCTTGGCTATTATGAATAATGCTGCAATTGAACTTTTTGGTTGAAGATAGCAATTGAGGAAGTCCATAAAAAATGAGAATAAATATCCATCAGTTCATTGTCCATTTTCTTTCTGTACCAGCAAATGGTAAAGACTGACAGCTCTTGGAAAAGACTGCTTGGTTTCAAACTCTGCATTACGAGGGTCAAATATGACCAAAGATGGACTGTTGATAGCTGTCTAGCTTCTTTAGACCTCATTTTCTTTATCTGTAAAATTAGTACAATCAGAGCACCTACTTCTTGGGGTTGTTGTGAGAAATAAATGAGCGGTATTGCATGGAAAAGACCAATAACTGGCACATAATAAATTCTATTAATAAATGTTAGCTACTGTTAGTATTAGGTGCTTTGGAGTCTGAGTATACTGGATGCTCATACCTTCCAGAAACAAAACTGGAAAACATTACCCTAATCATAAGCTCTTGGAGACACTAAACTTTGCATCTGCTAAAATTTACAGCTGAATAATACTGGACAGAAAGAAATTTCCATTTTAGAAATGGTTAAATTGAGTTATGAGACAAGAGCCAAGTGATACCAAAGGATTTATTCTTTATCAATGAAGAGTTCATAATAAGTTTAAAATGGGTTGCTAGAAGCACAATCTTGAAGCAGGAATACACAAAAAAGCAAACAAATAAATTCTTTAAGGCTTATAGACAAAAGCCCAAACAAAGCCTGTCTAGACTAGAAGCTTATAAGCTATCCCTTTACAGAAGACTGTGGAGTAACTGAGGTAGTTGGAGGTGCTATGATGGGGAGGAAAATCCTGTTTTGCCTCTTTTGAAGCAGAGATCTTGCCCAGATCTATTTTTTCCCCTTGTATGATAGAGTTTTGCTTGTTATCTTCAGCTTGGCAGAATGTGGTCACAAAGACGCCTATGGCTTCTTCTAGTCTGCCTCTCCCAGCAGAGTTCTTAAAGCCTTAAATCACAAAGAGGGAAACTGTTGAAATTGTTTCTCTCAGTCTTGAGATTTTTATATATATTACTTTTGCTTTGGCAAAATGCATTTATTCAAGCGCAGTCTTGTCTGCACTCTAGAAAATGTGATACCATTTTGCACTGAATTTTTAAATGCAAAAAAAAAAAATTGGCCTATTAACAAATATAACTTCTTGTGATTTTATTCCAATCATCTTGGAGAATTGTTATACTGTAAACCCAGAAAATTAACATTGCCAGATAAACAGTCTGATTATATCTGGCATGATCAAGTTTTCGCAGTGAGAAAATATAGTTTCCTAAGGCCTCTGACAGAAAGCCACTCTCAGACCTTTTCAAATGTTTTCAGAAGTTATTACTTGAGATTAACTATGGCATGAACAAAAAGGTTTGAAGTCATGTACATAGTTAGCCTGTGGCTCTGAGTTAGCAAGTTCTCTCTTAAATGATCAGTATTTGAGTTCTGGGTGCTAACGAGGAAAGGTTAGCCAGAGGGAATGTGGGTGAGGGGAGCCAAAGACTAAATCATTGTCCATGGGGGGAAATAAGCATGAAAATAAAATCTCAATAATTTTTAGAAGTCAAGTTATGTTTTAATCAATGCCTCTAGAATAAGCTGAAGAAGTCCCACTGACATTCCCAGCTGTAAGAGTAGAAGTCTGGTTTCACATTTGCATGATTTTGAAGGTCAAATGCCTGCTATCCAAGTCTTTCTGATCCATATGGACTAGAAATGCCACAATATGCAATCATCATGAAGGCAGATTGTCTCCTGTAAATCTGTCCTTTCTGTAACACATTCAAAATGTACCGTATTGGCTGGATTATAAATCCTTTCAGGAAATGCATGCACATTTGTAGAAGCAACTTCACGTTGATGAATGATGGCATTGGTGTTCAAAGAACCCTTAAAATAATTTACCATATGTATAAATCTGGTTTTCCATGTGTCTGGATTTCCTGTGACCAGGTACACCTATAATTCAAAATCCTGTTCCAGAAATGAGTAAAACCATCTTCGGGCTGCTCCCATGTTTTCTGTAGATATGGTACCTGTGGATTTTGTATTGTTCTGGGTCCCAACTTTATTTGCTAAGTAGAAATTTACTTAAATGAACACTTAAAGTTTGAGAATGCATTTATCAAAGGATTCTTCTCTATATGTTTTATTTCTGTTAAATAATCGATGTCTCTAGTATGTTTAAAATATTAATAATTTTATAATTATTTAAATATATACAGTATTTTCGGAAACACAACCATTGTATAAAAGAAAGACTAATGAATTTGATGGGGATTCCAAAGCATTCCATTGTGTTGTAGAAAACTAATAACTTTTACATACTTATCTTTGTGGATCTTCTAGAATATATTAAACATTATTGAACTCAACAACTTCCACTGTTCTCTAAGCAACTTAGCTCACTTTATTTACAAAAAATAAAATATCATTCCTTCCCTATTAGAAATCATGTACCTTTTATAGTATTGATGAAAGTAACATTTTCCATGCTCATAAATAGATAAATTAGATCCATTCCATGGACACTCAGCAACTACAGTTCACAAAACAAAAAAACAACGGCAAGTTCTAATTTCAATTGCTTGAAAATATTATAGGACATCAGAATTAAAAGGGGTTGCTTTCTACATAAATATACTTATTTAAAAAACAGAGAAACTGAAGTCCAACTTGAAGCGACCAAATAAGATCAAATGATGTGTTTGTGGCTGCCTTGGAGCCAGGACTAGAACTTGAGTTGGTTCTCAAATTAGTGTGTATGTGTTTCCTACTGTATCGCAATGCCTCTCAGTCTAGTAAAAAAAGAATATTTTACAACAAAAACCAATTGTATTTCCATACACTAACCATAAACTATCTGAAAAAGAAATAAAGAAAGTGATCCCATTTACAATAGCATCAAAAGCAATAAAACACTTAGAAATAAGTTTAACCAAGGAAGTGAAAGATCTATACACCAAAACTGTAAGACATTGATGAAAGAAATTGAAAAAGACACAAATAAATGGGAAGATGTTCTGTGTTCATGGATTGGAAGAGTTAATACTGTTAAAATGTCCATACAACTCAAAGCCATCTACAGATTCAATGGAATCTTTCTCAAAATTCCAATGGCATTTTTCAACGGAATAGAAAAAATACTCCTAAAAGTCATTTATCCACAAAAGACCCTGAATAGCCAAAGCAATCTTGAGAAAGAACAAAGCTGAAGACATCACATTTCCTGATTTCAAGCTATATTACAAAGCTATAAAAATCAAAACAGTATGGTACTGGCAGAAAAACAGACACATAGAACAATGGAACAGAATAGAGAGTCCAGAAATAAACCTACACATATCTGACCAACTAATATTTGACAAGGAAGCCAAGAATACTCAATGGAGAAAGGATAGTTTCCTCAATAATTGGCTTTGGGAAAACTGGATATCCACATGCAGAAGAATGAAATTGGACCGCTATCTTACACCACTCACAAAAATTAATTCAAAATGGATTAAGACCTAAACATTAAACTCCTAGAAGAAAACATAAGGGGAAAGCTCCTTAACACCAGTCTTGGCAATAATTTTTTTGGATATGACACCAAAAGGACAAGAAACAAAAGCAAAAATAAACAAGTGGGACTACATCAAACTGAAAAGCTTCTGCACAGCAAAGGAAACCATCAACAAAATGAAAAGACAATCTACAGAATGGGAAAAAATATTTGCAAACCATATATCTGATAAGAGGTATCCAAAATATATAAGGACTCATACAAGTCAATAGCAAAAAAACAAACAATCTGATTAAAAAATGGGCAGGGGATTTGAATACACATTTTTCCAAAGAAGACATACAAATGACCAATATGTACATGAACAAATGCTCAATATCACTAATGATCAGGGAAGTGCAAACCAAAACCACAGTGAGTATTCAACTCACACCTGTTAGAATTGCTATTATCCAGAAGACAAGAAATAACGAATACTGGGGAGGATGTGGAGAAAAGGAAATCCTGGTGCGCTGTTGATGGGAATATAAATTGGTGCAGACACTATGGAAAACAGTATGGAGGTTCCTCAAGAAATTGAAAATAGAACTACTATATGATCCAGCAATTCTGCTTCTGGGTATATATCTGAAGGAGATGAAATAGCTATCTGAAAGAGATATCTGCAATCCCATTGTCATTGCAGAATTATTCACAATAATCAAGACATGGAAATAACCTAAGTATCTGTTGACAAATGAATGGATACAGAAAATGTGGTACATACATACACACAATGGAATATTATTCAGCCATGAGAAAGAAGGAAATTCTGCCATTTGTGATAACATGGATGGACCTTGAGGTCATACACTGAGTGAAAAAAGAGAGACAGAGAAAGACAAATAACGTATGATGTCACTTATATGTGGAATCTAAAAACATTGAACTCATAGGGACAGAGTAGAATTGTGGTTGCCAGAGGCTGAGGAGTGGGGGAAATGGGGAGATGTTGGTCAAAGGGTACAAACTTCCAGTAATAAGACGATTAAGTTCCAGGGATTTAATGTACAGAATGGTGACTATTGTTAACAACATTGTATTGTATACTTGAATGTTGTCATGAGAGTAGAACTTTAATATTCCCACCGCCACCACCATACACCACAATAACAACAACATAGTAATTATGACAGGTGAAGATGTGTTAACTAATCTTATTGTGGTAAACATTTCACAACATATACGTGCACAAAATCATCACATTGTACACCTTAAACTTATACAATGTTGTGTGGGATTTACCTCAATAAAGCTGGGAAAAGAAAAGAGTAAATGAGAAGCTAAATAGATGTTTCACAAGTTGTTTTTTGCTTGTTTGTTTGTTTTGCCCAACTGATGTCTTGTTTTGCACTCTAATTGGTTAACTTATGGCACTTCCCAGAAAGTAAGATATCATTCATTCATTTATTCATTCATTCCACAAACATTTCCTGAGAACTGGATATATGACAGGCACTCTGGTGGGTGATACAAGAGAATTGACAATCTAGGAATATAACCCAGTGTACAGCAACAAACACAGATGAACAAAGAGCTTTCTAATATGATCCTTAAATTAACCTTAAAATAAGATGCAAATTCTGGAGCCACACTACCCGGTCTTGATCTCAACTCCACCACTTTCTAGCTGCTGGCTCTTAAAAAAATTGCTAAATCGCTCTGCCTCAGTTTCTAAAGAGGTACAACTTTAACACTTTCCTTAGAGAGTTTCTGTGATGATTAATTAATCAGGTTAATAAATTGACATAATGAGAAGACTGTAGAATCATGCATAACACATAAGAAGTGTTCAATAAACATTGGATATAATAACTGTTATTATTATTACTTTTATTACCATCAATAATGAAAATCCTCTCCACAGATAGCCTTGGGGACAACCATGATCTAAACTCCATTTCATATTATTTTAATCCCTTCCAATTCTCCTCCCTCCCCTTTAATTTTGACAGAATATTTCGTTTTAAGACACATTTTAACGGCTGTTTCTGCAGTCAGAACTTGGAGCAGTTTGGGGATGAAATCAGGGCAGTTGGAGAGGACGCACTCTAACTAGTTCCACTGCGCAGAGCCCAACAGTTTGCTTTCTGTTTTTAAAGAAGCGTCTCGCTTAGCCATACTTGTGGCGGCACATGTAATTGAAAAGAGGCATATGGAGACCAGCACGCAAGCTTAACAAACACTTCAGAGTGGCTTAAAAACTATGCTAATCAGTATGGGAAACCATTTTTAATCTTAAAAAAAAAAAAAAACCCAAACTCCTCAAATCTAAGGTGACTTTTAAAGAAATGTAATCATTGTCGATAATATCTAACACTGGTTTATTTCCCTCTGCCCTGGCAAATGTTGGAAATGAAATTGAATCACATAAAGAGGAAGAAATGAGAACACCCATGACCTGCAGTTTTGTGGAGCAGAAAAGAACTCGTAATGGAGGTAAACCAGGACATGGGCCCCATAGTCAGAGTCACAGTGTAGACTCTCTCCGGCAGGACAAAGAGAAGCGACACGGGCTCACAACACTCATCCCTCTGCAAGAAGGCACTGAGCATTACCTGAAAACAAGGAAGGCATCAGATGAACAGAGCTTTATAACAGAATGTGCATCTGCCAAGACAAAAATACACGACAAGCTTCTGGTGCTGGCACGCTGACAGTATGAGCAAGCTGTCTTAGTAGTGATTTTGCAAATCATTTGAGTTTAAATCCTATATAGGCCGTAGGGCCCCTGGAGCATCACTTTCTATATTTGGTCTCCTCATTTAGCTATGTTTGGAATAAATAGGCTATGGGTAAAAATCATGCCCTTTAAGAGTTTTGCATACACAGACTAGTTCTGCATATATTATAGGTGAACGGAGTGATTGATGCAAGTCTATGCATGCGCGCACGCTCGCGCGCGCACACACACACACACACACACTGAGGCTTTCTAAATGTATTTTTAAATTGTTTTCCTGTGTGACTTTTTCTCTTTCTTTTTTTAAGTTCAGCTCTCTGGCATTTAGTAACCCACAAGCTGCTGTTTCTTTTTCCAAATAAGTTCAGCTTGATGGAGGGGCCAAGAAAAATGAGCCCAACTGATGATTGCAATCTCGAAAGAAAATATGCTTTTTATCAGAGACCACATGTTGCCAACGCCAATTAAAGTAAAACTGGGAGATCTCATCAGATACCAACCTGGAGAGGAGAAATGACGAGCCAAGTATAAGAAAGGAAAAGTAAGCTTCAGGTAGAATTGCCGGAGTGTCCTTTTAAGATGAAATGTAAAACCTTAAGGTAGAAAGTGTAACATACGTTGCAGACTGAGCAATTTGTTAACCATCTAGATAAGAAATTATACGAAGGCAATGTCATGGACTTTGATTTAAGCCAATCTAGAAGAAATCTTGGCTCTGCCACGGACTGCCTGAATCACCTTCACATCTCTGAGCCTTAGTCTCTGCATTTATAGATCAAGAATCACAAAATCCTGTTTGGATTTAAAAACAATGATAATGTGGCTTAAAGCATCAGTTTCATATTATTGCTTGATAAATGTTGAAAGAGAGAGAGTAATTAATTGATTAATTTGTGGACAAATGTTTCAATAAGGAGATCATGTTCCTTTTCTAAAGTGTTACGGGCAAACATTTAGACACATTCATCTTGCAAACATATTAAGTATTATGTGCAGTATTTTAGTGTCTTTCAAAGGTTGACAAGGAGTACTGTAATGATGTGACATGTTCTTAGAGTTTTATTTCTGACATCAATTAATAACATTCATGAGATCATCTGATTGCACTCCATCAAAAAGAACCACTTTTTCTGGTAGCTTGGGAGGTGCAAGAAGTCAAGGGTAAAAGGTTCACTTTGAGGTTTCTCTGCCTTAGTTTCCATAATCCCTAAAATGTTTATGCCAACCTTGAAATATTATTTTAAGGCCAATGAGAGGGACCACGCACAATCGCTTGTACCTAGAATATAGCAGAAGTTAGTTTCTTTTCTTTCTGGTGAGTTGAGTAGCTTTTATATTTTTAAGAACTAGTAGGAATTTGTTGGATAAATGGACTGCGTCTTTAATCCTGAAAAATGGGTACAAGGGCTGAAATTCTCAGACAGAGACCTGAAAATGTTTTTGTGCTTTCCAAAGTGTTAAACTTGAGAGGTTTCTTAGAACTTGGTTAAATGATTATTTAAAAAGTTATACCATGTAGGATGTAGTAATTATGACACCAAAACCAAATATTGAATATATATTTTATGTTAAAACATGTTCTTTATGTAAACCTACCACTCCTGACTTTTATACCTTTTGAAGCTTATAGTGAATAGAAGAAGATAATAGTGCTATAACCACCTGTCATTTATTTGAATATTGCATTCCACTAAACCTAAAGTTTTGGAAAATTTTCATTTCTTTCTAGAAAGATTTACTGTACATATTTGTGTAAAGTAAGAGACCACAATCTCTTATTCAAACAAATTTTTACTTATTCTCCGTTGGTAGATTTTTTAAGTCCAGTTAAGGACTTTGGAGTGTCGGAGAGCAGATAACCAGGTCATAAATGTACTATCCTGACGAAGCCTGAGGCAGTCCTATGGTCATCGAAGAAAATGGGTTTGTATTAATGTGTCATTTCAACTCCTCATATTCGGACCCAATCACAATAATCACGTGCATTTTGTCAACTTCCCTGGATATTCCGCTCACCCACCTCTGAGAATGAATATAGAGTTATATGCTGAGAAAAGTAAATATAAGGCAACTGGACTACAACTTTTGTTGAAAAGAACATCAGTTGCTTGGCTGAGAAGTTCTGTATTTTCTTATTATATCGATCCTTCAGAGAGCTTTATTCCGCTTCCCACATAGTTACAGCTTTCTGAAATTACAAGAAGACATTCTCAGGAAGACAACATAAATTTCATTCATACCATTCATCTGAATTAGTCATGAAGAGAAACAGTTATTTTATTTCTATAAATGTGGACTCAAGTTGGGTACACGCAAAGACAAGATAAGAATACCCACTTTTCAAGCAATCTGGACATTGCTGTTATCAGCTGCCAAAGGGTTTATCGGAACAGAATGTGATTTGTTTTCACCGGGTGCATATATATGTGGATCTCTCTATCAGTCTATTAGTGTTCATTTTTATTGTTACCCCGTGTTGGTGGACTTTGCTAAAAATAATGAAAGCACATTGTTAACATAATAATTTATTACAGAAAATCAAAAAGCAACCTAAATATTCAATAAGGTTAAAATGATTATGAAACATTGTATAATATTGTTAATATCCATGTGATTAATGTCTTTTAAATGTGACATAAGTACTTTTAAAAAAATTCTTAGGCTGCATCTCTTACCTATTAAATGAAGGTTTTCGGGAAAAGAACTAGATAGCTTGCATTTTTGAGAAATAGATAAGTAACTTGGGAGAATGTTGTACTAGAATGTAAGTTTAATGTGAGAGTAAGGAATGTTATTGTTTTGCTTGCTACTATAATGCTCTGTACATCGTAAGCATTCAATAAAGTTATGCTGACAAACGAATTTATTATCTTACATAGAAAAGTATGTTATTTTCAATAATGATGGTAGAAAGTATATAACACCAAAAGGTGCTCTTTATATAATATCTAATGAAAATAGAGAATAAACATTGTATGCATTCTAAGGTTACAAATATTTAAAAAGGCATTTTAAATAGAAAAAAATGGCACCAAAAGCATCATTTATATAAGAAAAAAATAATAAATGGAATTTCACCAAAATTAAAATCTTTGATTTGCAAAAGACACTGTCAAGGGAATGAAATGACAGGAGAGAAAATATGTGCAAATCAAATATCCAACAAAGGACTTTATCAAGAATGTGAAAAGAACTCTCAAAACTCAACTGTAAGAAAACAAACACAATTTAAAAATAGGCAGAGAGAGAAGGTCAAATACCATATGATTTCCCTCATTAAGTAGTATTTAATAACAACAACAAACAAACACATAGAGACAGAGATTGGATTGGTGGTTACCAGAGGGGAAGGGGGAGGGAGGAGGGCGAAAGGGATAATTCAACACGTGTGTGGTGATGGGTTGTAATTAGTATTTGGGTGGTGAACATGATGTAATCTATGCAGAAATAGAAGTGTAATGATGTACACCTGAAATTTATACAATGTTATAAACCAATGTTACTGCAATAAACAAAAAATTAAAAAAATAATAAATGTATCAAAGAAAAAATAAATAAATAAATAAATAAATAAATAAAAATAGGCAAAAGATTTGAATAGATGTTTGACCAAAGAAGATATCTGAGTGGCAAATAAGCATAAGAAAAAACACTCAACATCATTAGTCATTAAGGAAGTGCATATTAAATCCACTGTAAAATACTACTACACATATATTAAAATAGCTGAAAAGAAAAGTTGACAATATCAATTGCTGATGAGGATTCGAAGTAATTAGAACTCACATACATCTCTAGTGGAGCTGCAAAATGTTAAAGTCTCTTTAAAACAGTTTTGCAGTTTCTTATAAAGTTAAACATACACTTACCACATGGCCCAACAATCCCACTTCTAGAAATGAAAATGTATATTCACACAAGAATCTGTACATGCATGTTTATAGCAACTTTATTTATAATCTCTAAAAACTGGAAACAATGCAAATGTACTTAAACTGGAGAATGGTAAACTGTGGTTATAGCCATACAATGAAATACGCAGCAATATCAAAAAAAAAAAAAAAAAAGAATTATTGATCCATGCAACCACATCGATGAATCTCAAATATGTTATGCTAAGTAAAAGAGGCTAGGTACAAATACTACAACCCCAATGATTCTATTCATATGACATTCTGGAAAAGGCAAAACTGTAAGGACAGATAATAGACCAGTAGTTACAAAGGACAAGGGTGAGAGGAGGATTTGACTCCATAAGGGCAGCAGAAGGGTATTTTTTTAGGTAATGGAACCATTCTGTATCTTGATTGTGGTGATGATTACATGACCCTATGCATTTGTCAAAACGCAGAGCTATACTTAAAAACATAGTGAATTTTATTGTACGTACACTAAAAAAAATAAATTTGAAGAAACGGAAGGAACTCCAAAATGAAAGACAGTCATTGTGATATGGTGGTGAATTTCCTTTTTTTCCTTCACTTTCTAAAGTTTTCTGTGATGTGGTTGAAATATTTATTTAAGTAATAATTTATCTTTATACCTAAATTAAAAGATTATACAATAATGCTATGTTTGATTAGCAGAGTCACACGTCATTTGGTCTTGCTCATAAATTAGCATTGCCTTTGCTTTTGCAGACTTAAGTTATTTGTAAGTGGGTCTATACGGCTGCAAACCAACTGATTAAAAAAATAGTCAACCAATCAGATATTTTCTCTATATGACACCTATTCGTTTGTTATATTTAATAAAAATATAACCTTTCTCTATACACTCCTTCTTTGACTCAAGCGTTTTGCCTCTCCCTCTCGTTTTCCCCCTCACATCCACACCCATGCATATACATATATGTAAATATTGCCAAGCACACTGAGACAGATTTCCAACCTGAAAAATTCCTGCACCTTGTTCAAAATATAGCTTCGACATTATCTTTCCTGGAATCCCTCTTTGATTCCTCTGCCCGACCTTCCCTCCAAGGATGTGCCCAAAAGGTCCCTTCTCTCTGCCTGCACGGCGAGTTCACATTGAATTTACCAGATTGTGTTAAAACACTCTTTCCAGGTGACTTCACTCACCAACTAGATTATAAGATTCTTACAGCATACATACAGTCTGAAATATTTTTATACTTCCAATAATTAGACAAAAGCCTAGAACATAGTAGCTACTTGATACATTTTCATTGTCCCAGCGTGAACTGAGTAAACCTATTGTTTGGAGGATATCCTACTCATATTTTTAGTCTTATAGCCATTCTTTTTTATTTTGAGAAAATCTTTTTTAAAGAAAAAAAATGGCCAGGCCTGGTGGCCTAGTGTTTAAGTTCAGCATGCTCCACTTCTGTGGCTAGGGTTCGGTTCCCAGGCATGTACCTACACTGCTCTGTTAGTGGCCATGCTGTCACCAACTAGGTGCCCTGAGGAACTCAAGGGTGGGTTTGGAAGCATTTAATTGTTTTTCCAAATTGTTTTTCTTCCCTTTTGTTATGTTAAAGAGATGCAACCACCAACCACCCTAAACCAGACCAAGCCTTACCACAAGAGCTATGCCCATGACCTTTGCCTTATTTTTAATACTAAGATCTCTTCAGGAGGAGCTTAGGCCTTATCACAGTAACCTGCAGTGTATGTGGAAGCATGTCTTCCTACTGAGCCTGTGCAAGCGAAGACCCACCTCTCCCTTTTGAATATTCATTCCACATCCGAAATAAAAGGTCCTTGCTTCCCTTGGTTTGGGGACACAACGACTTTGGAAATGATTCCACATGGTCTCCTATTTGCTGCAAATACACTTTGTGAGACAACTTCCACTGGTGGAGAGTCTTATTTAACTTGCCAGGAAGTGAACCCACTTGGTTCAGTAACAATGCTGTGGTGGCAGCCCACATACTAAAAAATAGAGGAAGATTGGCACGGATGTTAGCTCAGCGCAAATCTTCCTCAGCAAAAAAAAAAGAAAAAGAAAAAAAATCCCTGATCACTATATATTGAGGTGGTTGATATATGTCTTGCTTGAGTTGGATAGATTCTTAGAGCCATACACCTTGCTGGGGTCATTCATTGAGTACTTAGTATGGACAACACTCTGACAGTTCAAGGAAGGTACGTTATAGTAAGCCTTTCAACAATGCTAACAATATGACTGCTTTCTAAGACTTTGTCAGTTACCTTATTTTATTATTTCTTGAGAAGAAACTGTTAAGAAACCAGATAAAGCAGGTTCCAATTTCATAGAAATTAAAAAGTTACATACTACACAGAGACTTTGTAGACATCATATTATGTTACTTTATCTTCTGGCCTACCAAAGAACACAAGATCATAAATTCATAGAATGAAAATGGATATGAGAAATACCATCTCACCCCATTATTTTATTTGTAAATTAAACCTTACACACACTTTATCCAACTAGTTAGTAGCAGAACCATAATCAAAACTTAAAGTCACTGAAACATACATAGTTTAGTAATTCTTTTAAATTTAAAAAATCGAACAATGAGGAAAAATAAGGATGCAAAATATACAATATGAATTACTTGCATTTTTTTCTACAAAGAATAAAACCTTAATATGTTTTTGATTTCTAATGCTTGAGTCCAATATCAAAGTTAGAATAACAAAGTTGGCTTTCTTATTTCATTTACCAATAACATTTTCAAAAGTACTAAAGGTGAAAAGTTTGAAGAAGGATAAGGTGATTTCCAAGACATAAATTCCATAATACAAGGATTCTTCATCAGAGAAACGAGTTCAATCCTATTCAAAAGTGTAAGGAAAAATCTAATATTTTACTAAGCCCCCATGGCAGACAAAGAGAAGCTGAAATTGCTAGAATTATCAGTGTCTGAAATATCAGAAAGACGAAATCTTTATATGTAAGTTGGAAAAAAATGGCCAATTTCTATCCTTGTGCCTTGCTATTCTGTGCCACCAGTTGTCAACAAGGATGACTTACAGGCCTGTTAGCAGTGCATGCTTTCAGAGACAGGTGGCTAAGGAACCACAGCACGAACAAGCTCTACTCCCTGCTCATCTTATCAAAACATCCACTCAGTGTGACACTTGCATTTGACCCATAAGCAAAGAGTTTCACCTGATCCAGGGTGACCCCATTAAAAATAAATACCTGTCTCTTCCATCCCAAGCTTTCTTGGTTTAACCACACACCAACCATTAAAGGTATTACAGAGGGACTCAATCACTTGTCTAAAGGGGATAATGAATTGCAAAGTGCTGTGGGGGTAGAGGTAGCATCTCCATGAATAACAAGAGACCCATCAGGCTCAGTTCAAAAGAGTAGATGTGACAAAGCCAGTCCCTACTGCCATCAGTTACCTCTAACAAAAATAGCAACCACGCTTTGCAGAGAGACATTCTGCCTCTAGCTAGGTTTTCAGCCTCAGCCCTAGTGTATGTCTCCCAGCCTCACTGCCATTGGGTCTTACGCCCATCAGAACTTCTGCAGAGACAGTGAATGTCCAAGTCTAAGCGGTTCATATCATTTGACTAAAAAATTCAAACGTTTCTGTCACTGTCTCTTTGTGCAAGAATTACTCCTGTGTTTTCTTTTCTTTTTTTTCAATGTAGAAATTGGATTGAACAGCATGCTTTGCAAACAACAGATAGGAATGCTAATTGAAGGACAGACTTCACAGCCACATAAAAAGCAGCACAAAAGTCTTCACATTCCATATCAAATATTTTGTTAGCAACTTGGTCAGACACAGCTTGCGTGAACCCTGTTCACTAAAGATACAACGTTAGCACAGTCTTTGCAAAGAAAGGTGAAGTCACAAATTTAAGCAATATCTTACATTTCTGTTATGATTGGTAATATTTGATTGGTATGGGTGAAAGCTAATGTCTTGATTACAGATGCCAGCAAAGAAAGTGTTAGAGAAGCCTGGGTTTGTTCTGAGAAAGGCAAAAATATAACGTCAAAATGTGATCTGACTGCTGAAATCTTGGTATACTTATTATCATGGCTCAGTGGAACAAAAGGTTTAATCATGAGAATATCTTAATTTTAAAATCACAAACACAATAGAAGCATACATATAGCATAATTCTTACTTTTAGTACTTTTTCTCTAATTTGGGCATCATTATTCATTCAGCAAGCTGATATTGAGCGTACCAAGTCCTGTGCTTTGAGTTAAGGATACAAAGGTGAATAAGTTGTGGTCTCTAATCGCAAAATATAGCACTCTAGGGAGGATGAATGATGCTTGAACAGATGGTTACAAAGGATGATAACAAAAGCAGCAACAGTTAAAAGCAGAGATTATCCTGAGTATCTTCCTTAGTCTAAGAAGTATGTGTTGGTGTGGCTGCAGGGGAGGGAGGGGGACTGATCAGGGAAGAATTCCTGGTAAGGGCAAAGAGGAAGAAAAATATATTTCAGATGGACACGGCATGAACTTGGGGCAGTGTGTCAATCCTATAAGTAATTCCTCATTACTTGGATGGACAGAATTAAAAGGTGATATAGAAGCTGATGCTAGGATTATAGGCAGCAGCCAGATCAGGAAGGCCCAGGCATACAACGCTAAGAAACATAGACTCTTAGGTCAGGAGTTTACCAGGGACTCCAGTGGTGGGTTGGTGCGTGCATGTGAAGAATAGCCCCGGGTAGTCTGACATGCACTTCTAGTTCGGAACCATATACTTATTCCTTCAACAAATAATTGTTGAGTGCTCCCTTTGTGTCACGCAATGTTCTGGGCTCTGGTGATACAATATTGAACAAGATAGTTAAGGTCTCTCTCCTTGTAGAGTGATTGATGGTGAACAATTTCAGAATTTTAAGTAATATTTTAAAATATTCTGGCTGTTATGTGGAGGATGAATTTGATGGGGCCAAGACTAGATGCAGGGAGACAAGTTAGGGGGCTCTTGAAGTAATCTGAAAGAGTCTAGGGGGAGTTGAAAGATAGATGATGGTAGTAAAAATGGACAGGGGATAAACTCTAGAAATATTTAGAAAGCAAAATCAACAGGATATGATTATTGGAGGTAAGGTAGGGTAGAGTTGGGGGAGGTGAGGGAAGGAAAAAGTTAAGAACAAATCCTAAGTTTCTAGTTTAGGTTATTGAGTAGATGGTGGCCTCACCAATCAAGATAAATAATACATTAGAAGCAGTCAATCTTTATCCATGACCACTATATAAAAGGCATGGGAAAAATATATATAGCATTACATGTAGGATTACATATCGTATCAACATTATATAGAGGATGACATTAAGGATGGACATATAGCTGTTGACCTACAGTGTGCCAGGGAAAGATAAAGCATTTAGTGATATACCAAAAGAATTTCAGAAACAGGGCATTTCTATTTTCTCTCATAAATAAAAATGTAGTATCACATTAGCAAAGGGTTTAAATAAAGGACCTCAAAAATTCTGAAATTGTGAACTTACCTTAATCACCACTTCTCTATTTGTATGTTGGTCATTGTTCGTATCAACACCAGCATGAGCCAACCATGGCTCAGGTGAGAAAACAATGCAACCGACACTACGTTTTCCTCTGCCAATAACTCAGGAGGGAAGGAATCCACAAATTAGGTTGACACATGGTGTCTAGAAAGAATTAATTCCCACTCGATTCTGGGCAGACTTACAAGCTGGGCTCCATCCATAAAGACTGATGGAAATTCTGAGGTTTGGTTTGTGTGGTGTTATTTTCTATTGCCGTCAACAACCGGACATAAGAATACCAATCACTAAGGAGCACCTTGTTTTTGCTGCTGTATTACCCAGGGACACTTGGGAATTGTTCCACATTTGGAAGTTGTTCTTGACCTGCATTGGATAATTTTGCTGTATTTGTTATGTTGATATCTTCCGGCAGGTACCCTTAGATATTTATTGTAAGAGATTTATCAGGGGAGAAAAATATTTTGGATATGCCAAATCAAATTATAGTGTACTCAAACAGTCATCATCCATCTTTTATCCATGATTAGCATTCATTAGGCAGCATCAGAAAGATTTACATTAAGATTGCTAGACATCACGGGAAAATATACATAGATTTAACTGTTTCCTGCTGAAACCAGTACTGCTGAGGAGCAGTTATCCAGCATAACTGGATTAATTGCACCCACAGCACTCTCCCAATATTTCTAACACATGCTGGCTGGAATTCAAATTAGCTTTAGGCAAAATGGTAAAGTAGGCCAAAGGTTATCTTCAGAATCCCCTTGTTTCCAATTTACTCATTCATTCATTCAAAGTTTATTTATTGAGTACCTATTATATACCAGACACTATTCTAAGCAAAAAATTCCTGTCCTCATGGAGATTACTCTTTCAATTCTTCTCATTCCCAGCCCTGAGTCTGTCTCTTTGCTCTAGTTTTCCAAGAAATACAAAATACTGCTATTCTCCTTCCTCGTTTCTCTGTTGAAATATACCCCATTCACTAGTGATTACCCTCCTGGGGGCTTTTGGAAAAAATACCTTATCTCAAAGACATCACTATAACACTGGGGAACTCAAGTATGTGTCAGGCTGTGGTGGAAAATATTTGAGGAAAATGGACATAATTTGGAACACCTATATCAAACTGTGATACCTGAAATCTATAGCTCCTGGGCAAAGTGGTGGCAGCAGCATATCACAGCAGGAGGGTGAGTTCTGAAGCCAAACAGAGGGAGGTTGAAATGCCAGCTGCACTCCTTGCTGACAATGGACTTAACTTGCCCAAGACACACTTTCCTAAACTTTACTAGTGAATACTAGTAAAAGGCTAGAAATGATATATATTCAGTGACAGGCACAAAGTAAATGCTCAAGAAATAACTATCATAATTTTATTTCCTTAAGATTAAAATTAAGGAATGTATCCATCATCAGTCCCAGTTGTTCAGTGACTATATTGTGTGTACATTTGCCTTTGGGCTCATGGCACTGTTAAGTGCCACAGATTTTAAGATCAATGTATTTTTGGGGACAGAGGAGGATTATTTTTAATTTTGAAATAATTGCAGTAAAGTTGAATACTCAGTACAAAGAACTTTTCATTTTGCTACACCGTTTGAAAGTACAGTTGCTGACCAGATGATATGTTATTAACCCTGACTACTTTAACATTTATTTCCTACAAAGACATTTTTTAACATAATCACAAGACTATCTAAAGCGAGAAGTTAATATTGATACAGTACGACATTTAAATTCTCAGACCCTATTCAAGTTTCACCATTGTTCCAATAACGTCCCTAATAGCAAAATGATCCAGTTCAAAATAATACATGGCATTTACTAGTTATTCTCTTTGATCTTCAAATCACAACAATTCCTCAGTCTTTCCTTGTCTTTCATGACTTCGACACTTTTGAAGACAACAGACCAGTTACCTTGTCGAATGCTCCTTAATTTTAGTTTGTCTGATATGTTGTCGTGCTTAGAGTCATGTTATGCATCTTCGGGAAAAATATCCCAGAAGTGCTGCTGTGCTCTTATTGCAAAGCATCTGGTGGTGCACACTTTCAATTTGTCCCATTACTGAGAATGTTCATTTTGCTTAAGTGATTCATTTTCTATCTGCTAGGTGTCTCCACTGTAAAGACACTCTTCCTTGTTAAATTAACACGTATTTTGAGGGATGGTACTTTTAAATCGTATATTTCCTATTTCTTGTCAAAATTCTATATATTCATTTATTTTCATAATATGGATTCATGGATTTCAATCTCATTCTATACATTATAATCCATTACTACCATTCTTTATTTTGATGCTAAAATTGCTCCAGATTTGGCCAGTGGGAGCTCCTTCAAGTGGGCTGCTTTTGCATGTGTCCATCATCCTTGCAGCACCACAAGATGCTCCAGCCTCGTCTTTCGCTTTCTCTGCTCCAGCCCTGGGAATCAACCATTTTTCCAAGGAACTCTGTTTTCTTTTAGCATAAAATAGTCTCAAGAAGCCAATATCTGGGTGCCAATTGCTGTTGTGTTGTCTCTTCTCCCAGGCCCTCACAGTGGACAAAGGTAGAGAATATATATATGTATATTTAGATCTATATTTATTTCTGTATATATCAAAAGACATTGAAAACCATGAGATCACACCAATACTTTCAAATCCAATCCAACACCACAGGGAAAGAAACAGAAAAGAATAGAAGGGAAGAAAAAAGGGACAGGAAGTTAAAGAAAGAAAGTAAAAGGAAGGGAAGAGAAGGGAAGGGAGAGGAAGGGAAGACCACAAAAAGGAGCAAAAAAGGAGGGAAAGAGAAAGGAGAAACAGAACTCTGTGATGTTTAAGATACCTCTTTAGAAGAGCTTAAAGGAGAAATACAAATTCACATTTCAAATGGAATGACAGCAGAGGCTTAAAAAAATGCATGTGTTTATTTCTGCTTGCACTCTTAACAATGGGGCTGGCTCACTCCTATATCTCTGTCTCTTCAGGAGCACATGGAGAAGAGCTGAAGCTATTCCAGACCAGCCATCAAACTGACCCCCAACTACATAAGAGAGCACAGCCAAAGTAAGCAGAGCTGCCTACCCAATTCTTTAGCTAATTCTCAACACATGGGAAGCCCAGCTGAGCCTAGAAGAACCTCCCAGTTAGCCTGTAGTCCTGTGACAATAACAATTTGGTTATTATTTTAAGCCACTGAGTTTTGGGGTCAAGTGTTATGTAGCATTTTTCTGACTTGTTAAATTAAACCAGAATTTACACTTTGAAGTCAGAAATACTCTTCTATCAATTATAAATTTTCCGTAGCATTTACTATTCCATAGGCGTTGTTTTACTCAAAGATGGGTAAATGGACTATGGTTAGGTTTCAGGGTAAGGTAGATATATATGAATGAGGCCGTTGTAATAGGATCTCATCTCTGTCTGGCTCACTACATGACCACAGAATACAATCTATAGCCACAGACTGAGCTTTTCAAGAGCACAGACAATACATTATTTTGCTTTGTATATCTATGACCTGGGAGACCTCCTAGTATATTTGCAATGTTGTAGGCATTCAGGCAATAAGTGAATAAATAAAAACGCAAATGAATTCTGGTCAGTTATTTTAAAAGTTGAGCACAGTAAATGTTTACTTAAGGAGTGAAGGAATGAGAATTCAACTTCACCAAACAGGAAGCTCTTTGTTTAAAACAGTTACTCCCTGTAATAAAATTAAGGAGTGGAAAACAAGCCAATAGATCTAAGCCCACAAATGAAGAAATAAGCAGGAATAAAGGAGAGATGAGCGATGTTGATGAATGGGACAGCTTTGTAATGCAAGTATCACAGCAAAAGAGTTAGGAAGGAAAACATCCAATTTTGCTAAAAAATCAGCTTCCCCAGAACTTCTCATTGCATGATTTACATGTCACAAAATCCTAAAGAGAGCTAGATATACAGGCAATATTTTCAAAGTGAGTGCACAAGAAGGATGCCCAGGACTCCTGGTTTCCTGTAAATGTGACAACATTGCTGCAAAACGGGATGTATATAGTTGGGTTTCTTGTGATCTCAATAGAAATTCATTTTGCTGTGAGCATCTTTTAAAAATAAATGTAAAAGCTTGGCTTTCCTTTCTCATCTTCCAATTAAAATCAGAATTTTAATAATTATTCTCCGAAACCAAGTTGATGTTGATACATTACTATGCGGATAGCTCTGTGTTGTAGCAATGATGTTTTGTGCTTGGATGATAATAACTGTCAAAATGCAAGGGGTTAGTGAACAGGACCCATGGGGAATGGCAGGATGACACTCTATACAAGACATTCTGCTAATAGGTCTGAGAGCAATTACTGTATGGTTTATGATCACAACACTTAACCCTCTCAGTCTCAGATTGTAGGAAGCTTGGCCAGAGAACTGCGTGAGGAAATTTTTGGCACTCCATGTTTTATCTGTAAAGTCCATATAAGGGGCATATTATGAAGACTGTCAACTACATCTGTGCATTAGAAACATCAACTTGGTCTATAATATGACTGATGCACAGAAAATGAGCAAACCCAGAGAAGACTGGGGCCACTGAATTCACCAGCTCCTGAACCAGCCTTTTCTGATTACTTGCATTTCTAACTTTAAGTTCAGTTGATCAGTTCCTCTTTTCTTGTTTTCATGCACTGCTTCTTCACATCAGCATTAAGGTCTCTATTTTATACTTGATTGTTGTTATGGCATTACGCTAGCTCCTATTGTCTTTAAAGAAAGTGTAATCATGTAAGTCATGTTTACAAGACAAAATAAGCCCTTGGTAATCATCTCAATTACCCATTATTCAATATTCTTTCCAAAATATTCCAAATCTGTTACCATTTCTCTTTCTGCCAACAAATAAGGTACCTTGGTTTCTCAACTCCATAATTTTTTCCCTATACCAATTCACATTCTGTTACTTATTTACCCTGTCATCTGCTACCAAGAAAGAGGAGCAAGTTATCTTCAGGTTAAACCATAACAAGGAGTGTGGGGGTCATAAACAAATGTGATTATTGAAAGGAAGCTTCATAATTTAGAGATTTAGATAAAGAGGGTGACAATAGGTAGAGGTTAGATGTGACATTAAGCCCCTAAGTGATTTGGAAATAGTGTCTGGGCCCATAAAATTCACATATAATAGGTTTTGAATTCCAATCAGCATGCCTTCTAGTGAATGACAATTTGAATTAATAATTGACAAAAAAATTATCTTCTAATTTGATAATTATGTATAACATAGGCATTTTTACAAATGACCTCTATGAGGTCTTTCTAACAAATATATGTTTTGTGTGAATAAGACAATTTTTTTTCCTCTACAATCTCGTACAATAAACTTAGCTTTCTTTTGTGCAATATTTGACTACATCAGTTTGGAAAGTAGAAGAACTATTGCTAATAGTAGCTTTCATTTTTAATATTTACTATAGAAAGTTATTTGAGGCGTCTGCTTAGTTCATGAGAGCCCCAACCAGGGTGTTTAGGTGCATTTGTGCAGCTTGTAAATCTAAGGAGAACTATTTACATTTGTTGTCATTATAGATGTATAGATATATTTATTATATATATACATACTTGATTGTAAACTTTTGTGAGGAATGGGCAGCTTTTTCTAATTCACACAAAGGCACTCTTTAGGCCAGCAATAAGAATGACTTTCTCTTAGATTTGCTTTTCAACCCCCAAATTTGAGGTCCCCAACAGAAGTTCATACTATATGACTTGCGTCCCTTGTTAGAGATGTTTGGATCAGTGGTGGACACCAGCCCGTGCTGGGCTAATCAGAATTGTCTTCTGGTCTATTTCTCTGTGAAACTGGAACTGAGGACATGGAAAGTCAAGAGCTACAGGGAGGCAAATTTTTGCTTTGTGATAAAGTTAGAAAAGCTAACCTGTAGGGAGATGAGAATAATAAAGACTTGAAGAGAGGAACAGAGACAAGAACGGGAGGGGGCATAGTATCTAAAAAGTGGTTGACTTAGTTTTTAATGGCTTTCCATCTACTGGTTCTAGTCACTTCTGGAGTCTGGCTATGTTTTGTTGCTATGGATTTTAGAGGATATGCACACATTATTTTAATGAAACAAGCTCCCCTTCAATTAAAAATTAAATCAGATTGAGTGGAGAATAGTAGCTTTGACAATAAGAAATTATGATATTTTATGATGAATGCTATGATGGAAAAGGATAGGGTGTCAGATCTCAGACCCAAATTCGGGGAAGGTGGAAGTTTTTCTGGAGGAAGTACCATCTATGGAGGGATATGAAAGAAAAGTGAAGCTAGCCAGATGAATAACTGAGAAAGGGTTTCAGAAAGAGGGAACAGCATTAGGAAGGCCATAGATGAGGAAGAACAAGAGGAGTTGAGGGGACAGCTAATGATTCAGGCTGGTGAAGGATGAGTCTGGGCAATCAAACAAAGTTCGAATTTTAAAAGTCCTTCATAAACTGTCATAAAGAGTTTAGACTTGATCCTGAAAGCAATTGAGAGCACAAGATAAGGCTGCTCAACAGGCACAGGGCAGCCATTTAAGGACTCGCAGGCCTTGTTGTGTTAATTACTTTGGTTTTTATCCAAAAAGTATGTTTAAAACACGGGAGAACAGATTGGCCTTCTAGGGAGAAATAGATAAATCTAGTTGGGATGACTCTAGAAATGTAGGAAAAAAGTGATGAGGAGAAATAGGAAAGGAGAGGAGAAGATGATTATGTGGTTACAAAAATCTTGGAGGACAGCTGGCAGTCTGAAACGGACCACTTTATCAAGCAAAACTGGTATGTGACTTTTTTTTCCCAAGAAGCAAGTTTTCCTCTCTTTCCTTCACTGGTACGCTGTGAAAAAGTGGAAGAAACAGTGTTATGTTAAGATAGGAGCTGAGGAGGCCTAAGTTGCTACAAAACCAACTCTATTTGAGAGCACCCAGCTGGGCCAAAGAAAATATTCAAGGAGTGAGGTGATCTCTGGATTAATAGGGGTAGGTGTTGACATCCAAAACTTTCTTTTTTTTTTTTTTGAGTAAAAGCATGGCAGTATGAACCCATTTATACATCAAATAAATATTTATTGAATATCTACAATGTGCAAGACACTATGCTAGGCATTGGGGATATATTGGCAAAGAAGATATACAATGTCCCTGTCCTCATGGAACTTATAGTTGACTATAGGAGACAATCATTAAACAAATAACTTTAGAATTATTTATGATTTTGAGAGTATATAACAGGGAGTTCTGACTAACCTGTGTGTATTTGAGAAAGAAGGGTTTGGATGGCATTATGGACTAAACTGTGCCCCACCCCCAGATTCATGTGTTGAAGTTCTAACCTTCAATGTGACTGTATTTGGAGAACAGAGCCTTTAGGGAAGTAATTAGTATTCAATGAAGTCATAAGGGTGGGATCCTAATCCAATAGGACTGGCATCCTTATACAAAGAAGATATACCAGAAGTACACCTGCCCAGAGGGAAAGCCATGTGAGGACTTGTGACTGAATTCGTATGTTGAAGTTCTAACCTTCAATGTGACTGTATTTGAAGACAGAACCTTTAGGGAAGTAATTAGTATTCAATGAAGTCATAAGGGTGGGGTCCTAATCTAACAGGACTGGCATCCTTATACAAAGAAGATATACCAGAAGTACACTTGCCCAGAGGGAAAGCCATGTGAGGACACCGTGAGAAGACAGCTGTCTGAAAGCCAAGGATAGAGGTCTCATCAGAAATCAACTCTGCTGGCACTTTGATCTTGGACTTCCAGCCTCTAGAACTGTGAGAAAATAAATTTCTGTTGTTTAAGCCACCTAGTCTGTGGTATTCTGTTATGGCAGTCTGAGTAGTCTAATATAGATGGTAGTCTGAAGGATGAATAAGAATATTCTTGCCAGATAGGGTAGGGCAGGAGGGAATATATCATGCTGAGATGTTGGAGCAAGTGAGAGAAAATCAGTGTGAGGAGAGGGGGCAGAGAAGCAGGAGCTAGAATGTGCAGTTTCAGAGGCCTAGTTATGTTATTTACTGCTTTTTATCTAAAAGGTATTGGAAAACCACTGAAAGTTTCAAATCAAGGGAGTGACAGTTTTACTATTACAAAATATAATTCTGACTTCAGTTGGGAGAATGGGTTGGAAGAAAGAAAGAGTACATGCAGGTGATGAGTTCGGAGGCCACTGTAGAAACCCAGGAGAGATGGTGGTGGTTGCAATGTGATGGAGAAGAGAGGATGTATTTAAGAGATGCTTAAAAGTGAGGATTGACTTTCTTTGTGATTAATGGGCTGTGGAGAGATAAGTAGATGGAGGTGTCAGAAGTGATTTTCAGGTTTGGGCTGGAGTGTCTGGGTGGGTGGTGGTGTGGTTGATTTAGACAGGGAACCATGGACAAGGGATACTCTTTTGGGGGAAGCATTACTTCTTTGTGGCAAGTGGAGCTAAGAGTCAGCGGGTCTTGGCATTATTTTAGGGGCCATTGATCCATGCTTAACAGGAAACTACAGGCTGTAGACACAGTGAGCAAGACCCAGCTCCTAAGAGGGAATGGCTGGTGAGACCCAGGTGGTGTTCCAGGGTTCAGGTTGAGGGCAGACTCCAAAGGAGAAAATCCTCAGTGTAGATATTGGTCAGTACGGGGGTGGGGGTGCACACTCTGATAGGGGGAGTCTGGCACTCTGGGATTACACTACTTCCAGAAGCCAAACCTCTGGCCTAAGATTAATTCTAGTCCCACTCAAGTTGAGGCATTCATGTACTCCACACACTAGGCAGGACTGGCTCAGAATCTAAACCAAGAGAGGGCATGAATGAGTCCTCTTCCCTGAGCCTGCTTTCTAAGCTTCAAAGAGAGGGCAAGTCTCACTTTTCCTGTAATTATTGGCCAGAAGCAATTCTTAGCATCCTGTGTATTTGTATATGTATGCGCGAATCTTTATTGAATAGATATTTATGCAGTACATACCACAGTAATGTATTTCTTCCTCACAGAAACCTGATGAGGTAGATAATATTATTATCACCATTATACAGATAAGGAAACTGAGGCACAGAGAAGTCTAATCTCCCTAGTAAGTGACAGAGAGCTAGGATTTGTTCTGGAAGGTGGTCTTTGTTCACCTCGCCCATCATAATGTATTTGATTTTCTTCCTTTTTAGATAGATAATTAAGTGAAATAGCATTGACAAGCTATGTTTGAAAGACTCAGACGTAAGAAGACTTGCTTCTAGTTCCTGCTGGTCAAATGAGCTTCCCAGAACTGGGCTCCGGGTAGGTTCCACTACAGTCCCCACGTTCTTACAAGGTCTTCTTTGATTAAAAAGATAAAATTCCTTTTAGAGGAATCCCAAGAATAATCTGTGGTAAGTGCAGTCAGTGTCCGATGGCCTACACTAAAGACTGACTGAGTCCACTTTGACAGAGAACACTGGCAGATCTGGAAGCCTCGCTGAGGGATCCAAATGTCCACTCCCTGGCCCACCCCCTTCATGAGGAGATGGAGGGTCTTGCCAATCTTCTGCTGGTTGGTCAAGGCAGGTTACAGAACAAGGGAGAAAACACCCTTGTACTCCCTGGGCAGGCTTCACGGCTCAGTAATAGCTGTGGTGTGCTTGTGTTTCACAGCAAGACGTGGCTCTGAAGAAATGGCACATGGTGCCGGGAGTCACGGTGAGGGGGGAGGAGGGCTGGGCACAAACCCCACACAGCTATTGCTCCCAGGGATGTTAGCTTCCGGGTTGCCATTCGTAAAAGTGAGGTTGAGGTTAAAAAAGAAACTTAAAACTTTAAAAAAGTAAATAATGATAGTTTGATCAAAGAGAACAAACAATAGGAAGATGAAATAGTAAGAATCAAATAAAGGAGAAAATTAAAATAGCCAAAATAAATAAACAATATAAATGGTATGAAGGAGAAAAAACTGTTAGACAAAATAAATCTAAAGCTTAATACGAGTGACACGTGATGTATCAGGAGTGAGGCGAGTTGCAGAGGAGCAGAAGCTATTCTGCACTTTTTCCTCCCTGGCCCTGCCACCCTGACCTCACCCCAGAAGGTTCTCTAAGCCTTCAGGCTTCAGACTTTTGGAGAGATTTCCTCAGCAGAAAGTTGCCGGTAAAAACACTGGAATCTAGCTCCCACGCCTAACCTAGGTGCCTTCATATTCCGGCACTTGAAGGAGATCTAATCAACACACACAGCTCCTGAGGAGACCCTAAGATTCAGTACTACAGTGAATACGGAGGAAAAACACAGCACTACCCACTGCCTCCACCTCCATCTGCCTGAACTTGCCTTAATTCTGCTACTGTTGAAGAAGGGCATACAGTTTCCTTCTCAGTCTTCACTAAGGTTTCAGGCCACCTGTCTTGTCTCACAGGGATGAAACGTAGTCATGCTATTGTTGGTATTACTGATAATAACTGGGACACTTGCATGGTAGTTGATTGTGTATGCATGTGTGCACACGTATGTGTGTGTGTGTTTATGTTGTATTTTAAATATACTTTATTTTTTAATGGTATTTATTTAGATAACCATCTAAATGGTACCATTTAGATAACCAACCTATCTAACCAGTTAGATAGGTTGCATTTACGGCCCTGATTCTTCATCCCTCCCTATACTCAAGCCCTTTGCCGTGCGTGAGGGTCCAATTCAAATATTAATCGCATCCAGAAACACCCTCATAGACATACTCAGCATAATGTTTGATTGAATGTCTAGGCGCCCTATAGCCCAGTGAAGTTGACACATAAAATTAACCATTACACCATATGACTTCGCAGTTACTCTCACTAAAAATATGTGCTATTTTCTCACACTTTTTGGATTTGGCTATGTGACTTTCTTTGACCTTCAGAGTGTTAGCAGGCATGTCATGACCTAAGGCTTAAAAAGCTCTTTTGCATTTCTACCTGTGCTCTTGCATCTCTGCCATAACTGTGAGATAACATGTCTGGGAGAGCCTGCTAGGTTCCTGAGGAAGATGAGTGACCCATGAAGCAGAGTTACCTCAGTTGGATCCAGCCGAAATCAGCCAACCTCAGCCAACCCACAGCCACATTCACTACATAAGCATGTTGTATGACTCCGGGGATCTGTGGATTTTGTTTTACAGTATAATTGCACACATAATTAACCATTACACTGTCCATAGTGTTTATATGGATTTTTTTATTGTTCTATATGTTGAGTTGCTGCAAACTTTCTTATGGTATTTATTCCTTTCGTCTGACTTCTGTAATGATACCCATAATTATTATGATAGCATAGATATTTTACTTAGGCTTAGTATCAACCACATCAAAAGAGTGTAATGCTCACTTTCAGTACTAAAAATTATATAGGACAAGTTAAAATAACACAGGCTTCTGTAATCAGACAGCGTTAAGGAAGCACATATTGTAACGGGAAGAATTGAAACTCAAAACGCAGAGATGTGAGCCTGTCAGCCTGTCAGTCCCCTGCTCAAAACCCTTTGATGTCTCTCCACCAGTTTATAGACTAAAATCCAGAATTCTTAGTCTGGTAGCTAGACCCTATGCCATCTGGTCCAAACCCCTCTTTTTGCCTTGTGTAATCTGTATGTTGAACAGCAGAATTAATGGGTTGTAATCATAAAAGTAACTTTCTTTTCATTTTTCACCATCCCTTTACAAGTGTTCACTGTGTGTCTTCCTTCCCCTGCCCCAGATGCAAACTTAGACAATCTCATGACCTTTTTCTTCCTCTTAGATTTTTTTTCTTTCCTTTACTTCCTTTAAGTTACTAAACATGATCTGAATATTCCAGTTCAATATGCCAATCAAAGCTCTAAAGTTAATATAGAGTTAAACCTCTTTCCTTCCCCTAAGCTGGGTCCTGAGATAAACACTGCTTGCTTTAGACAAGGGGAAAGAGATTCTCCTTTTGTCTCACTCCCTTCCTCCTTCACTAGTCACCTGCTGTTTCTGACCTTGCAGGGTAGGACCTGGAGTAGGAAAGAGACATTAGAGGGGAAGAGAAGTTTCATCTGACCAATACTTAAATAAGATGCCTCATGCTCTCTGGTCAAGATTGATGTTTAAAGCTGCCTCTTTGAATGCAAATTCCTCCATGTAAGCAGGGCATCTCCTTCAGCTGGCTACTCCAAATTTCTTGAAGCTCTCAGTGGCCCCCCACAGCCTCTCACTGCTGGGGCCCCCTTGTTTTTTTTTTGTAAGGCCACTATCTTGGGCAGGCTCTCTTTTAAAGTAACTATCCTATCTTAGTTTTTCAAGTCTGGTCCTTCAAATTTATAAGCACCTGACTGCTAGAAGAGGAGAGTTACATCCCAGATGTGACTCTCTACCTTGCTGCATAGACCATTGGGCCACGTCGGGTACTACTTCTCCACGTCCCCAACTACAGAATACAAAATTTAAGCCCTCTCAGTGTCCTCATTAAAGTCCCCTAGCTAAATTTGATGTGGGAAATAACATGGATGAGGGAAAGGTCCCCCAGTGTAGGTCTCTCCAAAGAAATTCTCCTCTCTAATCATCCCATTTCTGTTTTTTCAACCCTTTTACAATTCGATGTGCTAAGTTCAAAAGAGTCAGATAATTGGTTTTCAGCCAAATCCTTTGAAATTTTTCATATTGCCAAGCACCTCTATTGTATGCCTCAGTCAAAATTTCCAATTTGTCACCTGTTTCAGTGTTTCTCGTTATTTCTCACGTGGCCTGTTGTTCACTTACATGATTCTTATGGTTCTCTGAACTTTTAAGCATCTGTTCGCTCTTTTGAGAATGCTTTCCTTTCCAACCTTTCTGCACAAGTCTAAACTCTAGTCTTCTTTCAAGGGTTCACACAGCTCTTTCCTCTTTATAAACCCTTCTCTAATCATCCGTTCAAAATTAATATTTCCTTATATGTTCTCAGGGCATGTGTACCTTTATTACAGCTCTTATTACAGTATAACTTTCATTAGAGTTCCAACTACAATATTTCATTGATTCTAAGATAAGTAATTTTTCACAAACACCTCTGCAACCTCCTTGCATCTTATAGTCAATACAACGGCATCTTATAATTGCTTGGTGGGGTTTTGTTTTTTTCTTCTCCTTTGTGTTACCTAAAATGATGGTACATCTCACAACTGATGGCATCTTAGTAGTTTATGAGCACCTTGAGTTTAGAGATTTTGCTTCATTCTTCTCTATATATTCTTCAGGAACAAACGCAGTATCTTGGAGAAACTAGATGCTCAAAATCTGAACATTGAACCAAATGTGTGTTCTTTATAGTGATGGAATACCATGATTTTCTTCAGTGTTCAGAACATCCCCAGTTACAATTTCATTCAAATTAAAATGGCTTTGATGGGACAGTCATTACTTAAAAAGTAACGTTTATTAGTCTGTGTTGTGATTGGAGCTTTAATATCATCAGGAAGAAGTTTAATCTAACTTCATTTTCACTCTGTTAAAAACCTTGTTACGAAGTTCATAAATTAGATCTCCAGAGTCATAAAAGTATATGTCAGAGCCCCAATCTGCACATATTTGACCACATTTGTATATTTAGCGTAGTTTTAGGTTTGGGAATATACATCATTTATACAAATTAATATTTTCATGATTTTAACGAGGGTACACAAATGTATAAATTGTATAATTTTGGTCTGTCCTGTTGAAATTAAACTAATAAACTAGGGACACGTTTTAGCAATTAGAGCTCAATTTTTTTGCTTAAAATGCACAACTTTTTTATTATGAGCTCGTCATAGACTTGTACTGCTTATGTAGAATTATAATTAGAGATCATAAAGAAAGTCAACTAGAATTATTATTTTAAGAAAAAAAGGAGACTTAAAGGAACAAAATAAACCCAAATAAGTAGTATTATGGCATGGTCACGATGCTTAAATGTCTTCCTATGCACAAAATTTAATTACCAAGATTCTCAATTTAGAATCCTTCAAGGACACAACATTTACTAACTTGTAGGTAATTTCATTTGTTTGTAGATGTGTATGGAGGCCTTAGAGTGGAAAACGGAAAATGACGATGAAGAAATGATGAGTCTGGAGCAAATGGCAACCCTATCGAATCACAAATGTTCCCTTTCCTGGATGCTAGTGTGAAAATTTAGGATGAAAAAACATTTCATGCATATACTGAATGAAAATTGTTTCATATGACAAGCAAATCTGTAGCTTTCTGTCTATCTGTTTATTCATTCTTTCATTAACTTTATTCTCAAGTATTTTCTGAGTTTCCCAAGAAACACAAAGGAATTGTTGAAATTCTAAGAGATTATGAGGCAGTTCATCAAAAGACTGCTTTTAAGGATGAAATTTTGAATCTAGAAAATTCATATTCTCATGTATGAAGCTGTTGTAAGTAAAAGTCCTCAAGCTATGAATAATAATAGCTACTCTTCATAAAATTCAACTACGCACATATACTAATCATTGTTCACAATAACCCTGAAAAATAGGAGTTATCATCCTCATTTTAGGTAAGAAAATAGAAATTCAGAGAGAATTAACATACAGTAAAGCCAAGATTTGAATCTGGGTTTCTCTGCCTCTAAAGAGCACACTCTCTCCCCACTCCATCCCACCACAGGTGTAAAATTTGGCTGCAACTCTATTTGCTCTAGAGTAGAATTAGTCTTAAGGTTACTGAAGCATCATGCTTAGATCACATTACCTATTACTTGGAGTATCAGTATATGCCCTAAGTCAAAATTTTGGTTTCATATACGAAAGAATATTCTAATGATTAGAGCTCTCTTCAAAAACAGGATGAAAATAATTCTCAGGCAGAGGTGGGACCACTCTCAGAGTTACTGAGCTACCCTACTTTGGATGAAAGTTTGGACAACTTAGACCTGTAAGGGCCTTTCCAGTTTTGACTATTTAGGGCATCACGTCATAAGGCAGATGTGGTGAAGTAAAAAGAGCAACGCTGTGAATCACAAGTCACGGAGTCAATAGTCATGGGTTTGAGTCTTGACTTTTACTATAAACCTATCTGAGGGTTAATTTACCTCTCTGGCTCTCAGTTTATTCAACTAAAAAAGAAAATGAGGACACAATTACCCACTTCACATAGTCACTATCAAAACTAATTAAGAAATTGGAAATAGACACTTGATAAACTGCAATATACTGGCCGCCATACTATGTGGCGTCTTATATGCATAGTGGGTATAGAAAAGCATCCAGAAGTATTCTTTAAGCTGATCTCTGTTAAGAACTTCATCCATCCTCCAAAAAATCAGTCTGTTTTCATTATATAATCCAAAGCTTCTCATATATTCTTCAGCCATTTTTTTGTTCTTCACTTGCTATTTCAAGTAGAAAATCTGTGTTTTTTTGTAGTGCTATGGTTTTGATTTCTTCAGGAATTCAGTATAGGTGCAGCCTCCTAAAATAACTCAAACTTCATGTAAGTGTTTGCAGTGTGTTGGTTCTTCCAGAAACCTCTTTCTGGGCCTGTAAGTCCCTGCTGAACTATAAGTATAAGTGTGGAGCTGACTGTTCCCTCCACTGTCTTGACTTGTTCTTTCTCTCTCACACACTTACTTTTTCAAATGATTTCTTGTTCAATGTCGAAATATACTTTAATGTAATGGTTAATCATTGTAAAGAAGAAAAGGTAGCTGCTATGATTGCCCATGCTTTAAAATGAATATACTCTACTCTTATTAATAATTATAAAAATTAAAATTACTAATATTTATTTTCTGCCAAACGTGTTTAGGGACTGTGTAGGATTGCTTTCTGGATCTTAAGCCTATTACATTTCTAGTAGTGTAAGGAAGGCTGTGGGTAAAAAAGAAAATTCTTGGGCTTCATTTTATCCCTACTTGTATATTTACCTAACTCTTGCAAGCATTTTACAATTTATAAAATATTTGCTCTGATTGAGAGACTCAAATATGCTAAATAATAAGACCCCAGCCTTGAGGTGTTCAGTCGCTGTGGCCCAGCAGAGCACAGTCAGTGCATCAAGCAGTGCCAGGACTGGAGCAGTGGGGTCCAAATCAGGGCCAAGACTTGAATCCACAGCCTAGAGGGCAAAACGAAGCTCACAAGGTGAAAGGGTAATAGGGAGTGGCCACGATCAGATACTCTACATCGAAAGAAGAGTACAAAAGTCAATGTTCATTAGCCAGTGTAGGATGGAACAAGCAGGAGTCAGTAAGGAGATAACACATAAAGACTGGGAAAGGGACATATTGAATCAGGACATATTACCCAGAGCTGGTGTTAAGTTCTAGTCTCTGGTTCTGCGGTCTGACCACAAATCAACCTGCTTATGTTCACCTATCCAAGACTCGCAGCATCCCCAAACAACCTCTGCAATAGGATAAAACACACTAGGAGTGCAAAATTTATGCTTGGATGTCTAAAATTGATTCCTCCAAGACATCATCATATCAATTCTGCCTCCGTCAAGGGTAGACTGTGTTGCTCCAAAAACAACATTCAGTTGTGGCAGGGATAAGAGAACTCCTTTGACCTGAAATAGGCCCTGAGACCATGTGTCCACTTTCCATAAAGGAGCAAATCACCAAATGTTAACTCTATATTCCTTGAAGCTCTAAAGTGAAGATAGCATTTTTCAGGGGAAGATAACTGAGTATCTTACAACAAAAATCTAGCTTTTCTCTTTGAAAAAGCATGCTGACTAACAATTTCACATGCTTAAGGAAAAAATAAACATGAGGCTTCTCTTTTGGAGTTTCATAGAACCAGAGCGCATATACTTTCCAACCAACTTTCTTAACATCTCTAGGGGAACACCACATACTTGTCATCGGTTTGCAATGTAGCATCGTTAAGTCATTCCAAGTCCATTCCTTCTCATTTTTCTTCTGTGCCATTAGTGGTTTGATGGTGCCTGCTAGAATTGTCATAGTGAGCAATAAAATAAACTCAGAGTCTTAAAAATAAACCCTTGTGGCAAGGGTTTGTATCTGCAATTGGGGGTGGAATTTTGGCACATGAAAGATCAGCTCCTTAAATGATTTCATGTGTGTTTGCGTGTGTGATGAGTTAGTTGTACAGAGTTATCACCTAAAAAGAGAACAAAAAAGCAAAAGCCATAATCAGATCATTTATTTATCTTAAAATATGGCATTTTAGGGTACTTCTTTATTCTGCCATAAATTTGTAACTAAACATTTTACCATCTTCCTTTCTTTGCATTGATATTTTTTATTATAATTATTTGTTACTTCTTTTTTCTTGTCATTAAAAATACATACACTTACAAACTGGACTTTAAAGATCACTTAAAGGTTGAAACAAAATATAGCCCTATATTAAGCAAGCCCTCCTCACACACACTTATATAGATTATAACTCCATTAGTGAGAATTATTATTCAAGTTTCAAGGTAGTCAAAAATGGAAGTGGTAGTCAATGAAAATATAAACTCATTTTATTATAATTAAATTAGATACATGTATTAAATAATATTTGAAGGATAAAAGATTACTTGTCCAAGATTGGTCCCCAGAAGGCTGACCTCCCGGAAGAGGAGTTGACCCCCTACAAAACCTAGGAAACTGGCTACTGCCCTGTCCTTAAGCCAACAGATCTTGGTCAAGCCAAGCCAAGCCAAACCCTCATCACATCAAAGGAGGGAGTAAGCTTCTCCAAACAGAAATGCAGATGTGGCAAACCCGCAGCAATCCTCTTGTCATTCAGCTCCTCTGCAAGCCTGGGACTCAGCCCCCTGATCACACCAGACTTGGGGCTGGCGCTCTCCCTCCCCACAGGTGCACTCGTTTGCTGGCAGAATAAGGCTGGAGCCAAGGTTCTGCCACACCATACTGCTGTCGCATCCGAGTTCCTGCACAAGCCAGGCAATGGATGGATGCTTCTGTAATTATACTGCTTAAGAGCCCCCACAACTGAGGGACAGACTCTCTTATCCAAGGTTGGAAATCTGGCTTGGCTAGACGTCTGAGTCTCATACACAACC
The DNA here is from genome assembly GCF_057802395.1 of Ceratotherium simum simum. Classification (NCBI taxonomy): domain Eukaryota; kingdom Metazoa; phylum Chordata; class Mammalia; order Perissodactyla; family Rhinocerotidae; genus Ceratotherium; species Ceratotherium simum. The sequence continues at coordinate 64,887,738 of NC_141907.1, read as the reverse complement.
AAGGTCCCCCACACCTGCTGCTGTTCCTGTCTCAAGTTTTTTCCCCAGAATGCTGCTCTGGCAGGTCCGGTGTGTGTGTGCTGTCTAGCTATGTACTCTTGTAGTGACAACAGTGACAGTAATAATAGCTACTGTTTAATAACTGTTTACTGGGCTAAAGATTATTAGCCTTCACAACAAACCAAAAAGTAAAGAAATTATTTTAGAGGTGGAAATTGAAGACAATAGAGGTTAATTAAGTTGCCCTCACATACTTAGATAATAATTGATGAGGTCAAATTTTAAACTCAGATTGGACTTGAAGGTCTTTGCTCTAAATCTCTATAGTATTACTTCAATTATTCAAACTGTTAAAATAGAGAAAATTTCACTTATTTAACTAAGTCCTTAACCCAAGATCCTTGAATTACCATTGACCAAACATAAAGTTTATTGCAATGGTTGAAACTTTGCAGAGCACTGGTAGATGTCAAGTTTTTAAACTCGTCTCGAACAGTGAGAGAAAGGAAGGTGTCTCCCTGTAACATTTGTGGGCCTGGAGCACACAACACATGTCTAATATTTATTCTGTCCTCCTACCTTGATAAGTATAGCTTAATAGAAATGAGATCTATATATATATAGATAGATAGATAGATATATACACACACACGTGCATATATGCATACAGCTGTGTTTTTTATGTGACTGCAAATCAGCAAAATATAAAAGACAACTTAATTGAATTATTATTGTACTTGTTTGAATGTTCTCTTTAGGCCTGTTATATTACAACGAATAATAAAATAGACACATAATTCACTAAGTATTGTATGTTTTCAATAAAATTTATTTTTTTGCCTTCATTTCAGAAAAATCACCAATTTTGTTGTTATAATCAATATTTTCACATAATTTGGGTTCTACTTACAGCAATGACAGATTAGATACTCTTTCTGATGACATTGTAGCTCTTTGATAGTTTGTTTTAATTAATTTCCATTTAAAGAATCTTCATTTTTCTGAAAGAGTAGCACCTGGAATTTTTTATGACATTTTAAAAGCATTCCTTATATTTGAAAATTAACCATGAATTTTACAAATCATTTTTAAACGTTGTAATGGGGTCATATATGATAAATTATTGTTATGGAAATTATTGCAAAATATTTTAAATACGTTGTATAAATCACTATTACCTATATAGCAATTTTACCTCCTCTTACAGCAATAACCAGGCCCATACAGTATTTAAGTTCTGATTTAAAATTTTTCAATATTGGAATATTATTAAAAAATTTATAATGTAGTATCTTGCTAATTTTTTCCAGATATCTCTTCAGTCACTACTATACTTGATCTATAATGTCTGGGAATTAGTCTCTATGGAAATTTGAAGATTATTTGCACGTGAATCTTCTCCTTCACAGTCATACAAATATTTCTGTGCCCTTCTTGTTTCTATATATTTTAAAGAAATGTCACTTTTGTTGCATATTTTACAGACAGTTTCTTACAATATAGGGAAAAAACTTTTTTTTCCTAAATTTTTAGAAAAGTACATCCTTTTAAAAGTGAAATATCTAAAGTTAGAACTGCTTTGGTTTTTCGCATCCAATAACTGTGAGTAGAACAAATTTAAAATTAATTTTATTATCCATGAAAGTTCGTGATTCACTCTTGATTTGAGGATCTTTTGTTGTTTAGCTTAATTCTTGTAGTGTGCCCCATATCTTTTCTAAATGGAGTCTAACTGCTTTAACAGTCTTGAGTTGACATTTCCTCAAAAGTATGAGAGTTCCTAGGAAGAAATCCAGCAGGGAGGGAGCCAGGGGAATAAACACCTCGATCTCACTCTTTTTTTCTTGCTGATCAACTGCTCTAGCTCCCCTCTGGCCAAACCCAATGGAAGCCAGAAGGATCCTGTAGAAGCTGTTGGTTGCTGCACAGAGCACTGAAATTCTCTCAAGGACTTCATTGGTGTGCGCATTCGCAGTTGCTGCAGGTGCTTCTCCTAAAGGCTCACATCTGCACACTTCCCAAATCCCCTGCACTGGGGTGATTGAGGTCACCTTAGCTGGAGGGTCCTGGGAGTTCCACATCCTTTGTGACTGACTGGGGAGGTGCTACAAAAACCCTACTCCTTTGCCTCAACTCAGAAAAGACTCCGTGTCGCAATTTACACTCCAGAGCTCCCCAAGGGATCACACCAAAGCTGGATTCCACCTGAAGCCATGTTCTTCTGTAGCTCCTTCCATTTCCTATCCGCCTCCCTCACTCCCCTGCTGGTTTCTCCTGAGATCACTCTCTCAATATATCATGTACTCAAATCCCCATCTCAGGATCTGCTTCCGGGAAACCTGACCTGAAAGAAAGAGGGTCTGTTGAACGTAGTCATAGAGATCAGTCCCTGGAGTAAAGGGCAGAGTGAAGAAGGGTGAGGAGTAGATCAGGAGGGACAAATGGAAGCTATCTGCCACACTGGGATATCATGCAGCTATGGGAGACACTGATAGCTGCTCATCCAGAATACGTTACCCCGGTCTTCCTTACTACTAGGTCCTGACTTTAAGAGTTCAAAGCTACTAAATTTCCCAATATCCCTTGAAGCTAGGGATGGCTATGTATCACAGCTCAGGCCAATAGAAGGCAGGCAGAAGTCTCAGGGGAGATTGTCTCTTCCCAATTAAAAAAGCTACACTAGGAGAAAGACATTTTGCCCTTTTCCTCTTTCCCTTCTTCATGCCCGGAACACAGGAACTGGAAGCCTGAAAGGGCAATAGCCATCTGGAGCCCACGATCTGAAAAGCACGAGGACAAAAGACAATATGTTAAGATAATACAGTGGAAAGAGATTCTGGGTCCTTCTGCCAGGTTGGACTGCCTACTCCTAGATTTCCGGTTGTGCAAGAAAAATAAAACCTTCTCTTTTCAGATTTTTTGTTATTTGTAGCTGAACTCATCCTGTTACAATAGCCATTAAAAGAATATAGTGGAGTTATGTCAGAGACTCAGAGTTTTATTTTATCGGCACTATACCATCTATAACACCATACATTTTACCTCTAAGCATTTAGTCCAGTTTATGATTTCTGCACCAAGTGCACTGAAGAATAAAGCTGAGCACTCTGGCAGGACATATCATGCACATAGACATGATTCTGCAGCCTGAGACAAAATATCTAGAGAGTACAGAGGCCACTCGGCATGCAAAACAATTTTAACAGGTGCAGGAAAATTAGCCAAATGGAAATGGGCTGAAACTGAAGGTAATTCTCTGTGTCTTATCCAAAAATGCGTCTGGGAATTATTGACCAGGGTAAATGCTCATGGCTCTGGTTTCAAATCTTGCCCAAGAGGAAAAATAAGTCTTGTCACAACAAAGTATCAAAAGTGCCTTTTTGGCAGATATTATACATATTTTCTAGGAGGGATGGTTTTCTGGGTCAAGTCACATTTATATTATATGGACACAGACATAAGTGCCTTACTTAAATAGCAATATGCAATGTGATAAGTGCTAATACTTCTGACAAGTGTTAAAATTGAGAATCTATTTTTTTAAAGCCTGTGGGTAACATCTCTTTGTCTTTGTGATATATACATAATTTTATAGTCAAGTACCAGGAGCCATAGCTCTAGCTTGAATTGAATATGGCAGATAAGAGAATTGTGAGAAGTAACTAAGTAACAGTAACCCAAACCAACTTATCACATCCTGTATTAATGTGCAAAAGAGACAACTTTCCATAATTTTTGGGCAGAGACAATGAAATGCTGTTTGGCCCCCCAAAAATGCTGTACAAGATGCTTTTATGAGCCCTGTTAATGAAGGAAGTGGACTGTCAGAATACACACCACACAGAGAGAGAAACATACACCACCCTGGTAATCATCTCTTTATAATCTGTCACTTATTTTATAGCTTGAACACAGGGTACCCTCTAGTTTTGAACATGAGTCCCATAGTTGGAAACCAAACTTAGCCAACATTTGTATGGGACAGAATCAACCCTAAGTGATGTAAGAAACTTTATTCCCCAAGATCATAATTTCTGCATGTAAAATACTATTCTGAGGAGAAAATTTAAACTCTGTTCTTGCCAACTACAAAAACAATAAATCTGACTACATTTGACTAGTGTGGGAATCAAAACACATTTGACTGGTGTGTTTAATACAATAATAACCACATGGAGAAGCAATTGGTGAAGAAACACTCATTTTGGACAGGAAATGTTTGACTTGGTTTTCATACTCTCTAATATTCTAAATATTTATATGCGAGGTATAGGTATAGTGAACCACAGAAGAGGGTTCATCTTCTAGTCTGGGTTGGAGGGCCTACTTCATCTTCCATTTATTCATTCATTTACTCAAAACAGATATTGACGTTTACTATGTGACCAGCTAAGTACAAGAATGTGAAGAAATAAATGTCAAAATTCCTCAAAGAGCCAACAGCAAGTTTAGCAGCAGAGACAAATCTGTAAGGGAACAATTACAATTTTAAACACATGCATACAGCAAGCACTCACAAAAGGGCTGTAGCACTGCATAACTCCAGAGGGAAATGGGGAAAAGAATGTCAAGAAAACCTTCACAGAAATATTTGGGCAGATTATTAGAGAATCGTGGAGAATTTGTTGACAATACTGAAGGTAAGAAGGGAAATACCAAACAAAATGCATCATTTAGCATACAAAAATGAACATGGGGATAATTGTGAGGCCAAGTCTGCAAAGATAGAGTGAGGCTTGATCATTTAAGTCCTTGCTTGGAACATATGGATTTGGATTTTAATGGGTGATAGGAGCCCATTGAAGGATTTTAAGCATGTAACATGAACAGATATATAATCTAGGAACCCGATTTGGACAAATTGTGGATTTGTCTCGCAGGAGAGGGAGAGTACAGACAGAGACAGAGATAATAGTGTAATATAAAAGAAATGGGGAAAAACGACAAAAACAGTGATTTAGGTGATAGAATAGACAATGCTTAGAGATGCTTAGATGTGGAAATGGGTGAAAAGGAAAACCTGATAATGTTCTTAAATTTTTACTTTGGAGGATTTGGAGGATGATATGCATTCAATAATATAGGAAATATAAAGAAGAGAACAGATATATGTAAAAGAGTGGAGAGGATAGTTCAATTATGGTCATATAGGACACACTGGTAGAATTTTCTTGTGGACATTGGAAATATAGATACGAACTTCAAAAGAAAGATTAAAAAGTGGAAACTCACTGGGAGTAAGAGTAGAATTTCAAGTAAAAGGTTTGGATACAATATCTCATGGAAAGTGTTACTGAAAAGAGAAGAGAATTAAGGACAGATTCCTAGAAAATATTCCATTTAAGGGTCAGACAAGAGATGAGAGGATGCTAATTTTATTTCCAATCATTACATCTGGCTTACTTGTAAAGTAAGTGCATCTCTTTTTGTGTGTGTTTGTTATTTGTTTGAATTTTCCAATCTAGATTTGATTCAACTAAGTAGTATAATAGAAAATAGCCTTATTTTGAATTTCATTTCAATAAGTTGTACTAAATATTTTCAGATGTCTCAATATGAACATATACGAAAATATTACGCATATTTTTTGCATTTTCATCATTTTAACAATTTTTAAGGAAAGATAGAATCATCTACATAGTAACTTTATGAAAATATCTTCAAAAAACCTCTCCAAACTATTCAAGAACTATAATACAGTGTTCAACAATTCTTTAGGGTGACCAGACTTTAGATTACAAATTCAAGACTGAAAATCTGGCAATCTGCTTAGGGGAATATAAAGAGTATGTAAATCTGTCTATGAAAAAACATCACATCTCTAGGTATATAGGTTTCAAGCAATATTTGCGACTGGGTTAATAGTCTTTCATATTTTTAATTTTCAGAGAATCTTAGATGAGACATTGAGAAACTACAGCCTTTCTATCTGGAGAATAATAACAACAACAAAATACAGTGTTCTATCTGTTAATTGAAAAAGGAAAATCTAACTGAAATGGCTACTTCATATATATAACACCAATAAGTTCCACTTTAACTAAATTAACCTACTGATCTAGGACAATGTAGCTTTGTCATTGATAGGTTGCAATAGCTGGGTAAAAAAAAACTACAATCCTAGTTTTACTTTTTACTCTTATAGTAGTAGACATAAGAGAACCTTAAGATTAATATGTCTTCTGGCAAGACATTTTCTAAGCCTTAGCATTTGACACTGTTTTCCAAGTATTTTTCTGCCCAAGAAATGAATTTTCTTTTTATATATCTAGTTTTATACACCACATTACCTCATTTGATACTCAACCTAGAGCATGGACAAAGCAGACACAATTATTTCAATTTTAGAGAGGAAACTGAGACAAAATAATAATAAAGATAATATTAATCAGAACTAATAACTTTTCAAAACTTAGCATGTTGCAAGTACTGTGCTATGAATATTTTTTTACTAAGTCATGTAATCTTCACAGCCAACTATAGAGTTAATACTAATTTTATTTTCAGTTTTCAGATGAAGAAACTGAGTTTTAGAGAGGTCTGGGAACTTTTCCAAGGTCACATAGCTAGTGAGTGTTAGAAATGGGACTCAACTAGATCTGTCAGATGCTAAATTTCACAGTCTTAACTTTTGTTCTGCTTTCTGGGTGTGAAATGGCTTTAGTCCTTGCCGAGGAAGAGTATTCAAGAACAGGTGGAGAATCTGGATTGTGCAGCAGTTGTGAATCACTTTGAGGCAAATAGCTACTAAATGAGAGAACTGGGATAGAATCCAGGTTGATAACTCCAAACTGTGGGACCCTGAATCCAGATCTTTGCAGAGTAGCCTAAACACTTGACGCAGTTGAGTTATGCAGATAACCAAGTTCACAGTCGCTCCCTATAGAGTAATTGACAACTTTTGATTTTAAATTTTCATGCCATTATATGATTACTATGCTGACACGCAGAGTAGTCGAATTTACCTAACACTGATGCAGACTCTATGTGTAATTTAAGAACAGTTGACGAAATCTCACTTGAATACCAAACCTAGAAGAATCATGACAATAATGATATCTATTGAGAGCTTCCTATGTTTCAGGCACTGAGCTATATCATTTATAAACATTACCTTATTTAATCTTAAACATCTCTTGGTATCACACTATATGCTTATTTTTTATGTATTTAAATTTCAAGAGGCATCAGGTTTTCAAGGGAATCAATGCCCAGAAAATGAAATAGGGCTTCAAGTGTCATTAAAATGTCTAAGAGTTTTCCAGAAGCAATAGATGGGGTTTCCAACAGAGCCTAGTGAGACCAAATTGCTACAGGATGAAAATGTGTTTTATCATTCCTAGTCTGAGAAGGTGACTAGCGCTGTGACATGATCAGCCAAACGGCTCAGCCCAGGCCTTTCCTGGACAGGATGCATTTGATCCCTGTGCTGGCTGTGCTCTTGAACCAAAACTACATTTTCAGTCTGGTGAACCCCTGAGACAGCGTGCTTTTGGGACAGTCAGCTAGAAGGTTTGGAGAGTCTTGCATTTTGAAAAGTATTGTAAAACAACCCCATTATCAAGAACAAAGAGAAAGCATAAGAACTCAGTCCTATCACAAGATACAATATGCTAGGAAGGTACAGAGAAACCACTTATTCAGAAGAGAGCTGCGTACATGAAAGATCAGTTTGCTTACCTAGTGGTTATATATGAAGAGGAGTAACAGCTTCTAAATTAAGATAATACTGCTCCTTTGGTGAGTGTGCATGAGCATAATATTCCATGGAATTTTTCCCCCAGACAGTTAAATTAACTCCTTGGAAATGTAGCACACTAAATGATTCCTTCCAAGAAGTAACATGAAATCATTTCTTTTTCAGGCTTGATTAAATTCCCTCTGCCTGTACAAATTTTATATCTGTGCCCAAACTTTATGTATCCATTTCTGATCATTGAACAGAGCACAGACCCTGTGTGATCCATCTCCAGTATTAAGTAACAGCAATTTTCTTCTTGTTCTAGGGCATTGAACAGCTCCAAGCAGTTCCATGCACATGCACCATGTCTGGGGTTGTGTTCTAGGGGATGCTATATACATAAGCTATGTGAATGGGCCCACTCCCCAACAAATTGTACAACAGGATCTTGTTCTCATCTGGTGATAGGAGAACAGTCTGAGGAGAAGCAAGTGTTTGCTGTAAGGGAAACGCAGAACCACCTTATTGAGCAGAACACCTTGCACTGGTTAGCAATCCCAGGGGAGGACTCCAACCACAGGGAGGACAGCAAAGATCATCATCGCTATGCTGACTGCTAGGAATTGAAGTCCAAATCCTTCTGTCCACTGTGTCTTGGTATTGAACTGCCCAGGAAAACATAACATAGTCAAGCACTAGAAGGAACAATGCTTTACTCACAAAGAGAAGAAACAGAGTAAGATCAGCTCCAATAGAGGGCATCAGCCCCCCTTGGCCAGGGGGTCTCTCCCGGTAGCAATTGGCCTCCCCAAAATCCTCTCGCACTTCAGTGCAACGACCTCGTCCCCTCCCCTTGAAGAACAGATATACTGTAATAGTGGGGTTGGCCAGGTGCCATATGACATTCACACTTAAGCAGAACAAAGGAGCATACATTGAGCTTGAAACAGGGAACGATATTCCCACACAAGGCAGTAAACCCAGCACAAGCTGTGTAGGTTCTTTATCTCTTGGGAAGGAAACGTTCCAGGCCTAAGGTCCATTTTTATTTGGCCAAGTGGAAGTCAAAAGACTGCATGCACGAGACTGCCTTTCCCAACACACCTCAGCCCCACCCCATCATCACAGCCTCCCCATCCCAAATGACCTCCTCAGGAGTGAAGAGAAATCAGATTTCCTGAATAACCTTATCTTGCCTTATCCCCACTCCCACCAGTGAATTCTAATGCAGGTACTGCGCACTGATGCATGCTTTCCATCTGGAGACTACATGATCAGTCAGAGATGGTGTATACGGGACTCCTATGTGGAGTTGGGGACTGGAGCAGGATCTCAAAGCAGAGTCCAGTAGACAAGCTAGATTGAAATGTAGATTCCAGGGATGGTGGCAAATTAAACAAGATCAGGAGCATTTAGATTCAGAGTCACCATTTGCTCCATCAGCAAGGTGGAGAAATGCTTAAACCACGAGGACGGGCACAGTAGCCTCTGCAGCTGTAGTCTTGCCCATCCTACATCTGTCGCCATTTCCCTAGTCCCTGCATGGACTACCCCTTCAGCCACGTGGGGAAGAGGTTGGGGTGCCAGGGAGCATTGCCAGTGCTTGGTTGAGGAATCAAGACAAGTGACAGAAATAAAAAACAAGTGTGAAACTCCCTAGCACTTGTTGGAGTTGATTATTGTGTATTCCTTTAGTTTGAAAGCATTACCAGCTATGGAGCAGGTTTATGAATATTATTTAGCTGGTTTATGAATCGATTTGACATTTATTTTTAGTCAGATTCATGTGGAAAATGTGCAAAAAAAACAGCAAGAGAAGATTTTTTGTCTTAAAGAAAATCAAAATCAGGGTCAGAAATGAACAGAGTATCTGAACTCATTGTAGTTCAATACCCAGAAGCAAAGATTGTGATTTTTTTTAGTTGTAGTTAACTTAAAATGAACCTATGAAAGCAGTACTACCTGACCTCTGGAATCTGTGAGACATTCCAGTGTCTTTCTAATGAAGTCCCCTTCTTCTTCTTAACTTTGTTTGAATAGGATTTTCCGTTTACAAACAAAAGAATACCAACTAACAAACTGGGATAATGACATTTGCCTTGCAGGTTTCTAACAAAGTTTGGGTTGTTTTTTGAAAAGGGATTGGCACACAGTAGGCCTTCCACAAGTGGTGACTGTTATTAGCAGGGTAAATTGATTATCTTAGATTTACCTGGCTTATCTTTTCACATTTTATCGTCAGTGAAAGAAAAGCAAAGGCTGTTCTTTAATGTTGGAACCACAGAAGAAATGATGGATGGGTGGGAGAGGAAGGGGGCATCGCATGGAAGCAAAATCGATGCTGGTGGTCAAAAGGTGACAGATGTTAAAGCTACATCACTCTCACGTCTTACCGTTATCTGGCCGTGTTAACTCCGGATGTAGCTCTTTAACAACACCAGTGCCAAGCTGAGAGTTTACTTCTAAGAAAAGTATTGATTTCATACAGGTTCCCTTTTTAATTTATTAAAAAAGCAAATGAAATTTCAAGCAATTTCCAAGAAAAATGTTAATTTTTTGCTAAAGGCTAAAGTGTTTAGCACTCTAATAATAAACGATCTATTAATCACATTTTTCGGGTAAAGAAGACTATCCCGTAATATTATTAGGCCAGCCACGTTGCAAATAACTGAACAGTTTTTCTAATTATATTTTATTTTCTTCCATTGAGTTAAATAATTGAAGAGTTGAAATATAATTACTTTGTAAAGACATAGAGTTAAAAATCAGTATCTAAATGCAAAAAGAGCTATATGTTATACTTGCCTATAGGTCATAGTGTATATTAGGCTGAACAGAGTAAAATTTAAATATGCATATTGAAATATAGTCCATTTAAATATGCTCATATGAATTAGTTAAAGTTGTTCAAACTTAAAGTTGTCTTTCTCTGTTTGGGAAAAATGTATAAAATAAATAATACATCCACTGGGGAAAGGTAATGTGTGGTAAGCCAAAATAATAAACAAATACTCTTGTGATCTCTATCACATGTTTTCATTATAGTTGTGTGGATATTTGTGGTTTAATTGTATTAGAGCAATAGCACCTTTATATTAAAAGGTTGAAGAGTGGATATAGATTTGCTTTTTAAATAAATTGAAGGATTTTATCTGAAATAGAAAGAATTATATGTACTTGCGTGCATATGATAGCTGACATCTACAGTTCCTTAAAAAAGAAATCTCCATTCATCATTTGAAAAAGAAATAAGCAAAATATCTGGCTTTTTGGAAGATACACAAACAATGTATTAAAAGCAACCCTCTACAGTTTACATCTAGTACAGTTTCTAATCAGTAGAGGGCTCTCTCGTCTATGTAAGATCCACATTACAAATGCACAGTCTGTACAGGCAGTCAGTCACACATTGTGCACACACATGCACACACACACACTCTTACACACACCATTTAGATTAATAAAGCTGTCATTTTTCATTGTTTTCAAATCACCTTTAATATCAGTTGATTTTAAAGCTTAGGGAAATGAACCCATAGGCAGCACCCACTGACAATATGTTAGAACATTCCCTACCTAAAAATACTGATAGGTGTTTACAAGTTTGCTTCATTTCACTGTGACATTCCCCAGCTCTGATGTGCATTTGGCTGCTTTCCTGAATTGACACATCTCTGTGTTTGCACATGTGCTTGTGCGTTTTGCAGAAGTATCACTACTCAAGCTTTGCAAAATAACTATCTAACACATCTAAGTGATGCTACTGAGGCTGTGTCTTTATTATGCCCTCCAAAACTTGAGAGTACAAAACAAAATCCAACTAGTGATGTTTGCTTTTGATAGAAGTCACTGAGCCCAGCTGTATTTTTCTCTCACTGAAAAATAGATGAAGACGTCCTAACTGGCTTGACTTTTATTTGGGAGGTTTTATTTTTTTCTCTCCTTGGCCTGTAGGCTAGCTGATTCACTGATCCATAACAAAAGTGCCGAAACTATGAAAACCCCACTGGGGCAGACATTTGTAACAGAAAGGGGATTTCTGGCTGTGCGAAAGCAAGGCTGGAATAATCTCGGACTGCACCCCTAGGCTGGTTTTCATGATACAGTTAAAAACTGGCTGGGCTGCCAACAGAATCAACTGTTTAAACATCTTGCTGATTGTTTGGTGTAGTGGCCCAATAGATGCTTAAAAACATTGGTTTTCATGGACTGCTGGTGGAACTCTCTTATATCCAGCTGATCCTGGGTTATTACTCAGACATTTGCTCAGCAGCCAGATTCAAGAATTCATTTGGATGCTCTTAAAAGAGCCAGAAAGGAAAGAGCCTATGTTTTTCCTTACTTCTTGAACCCTCAGACCTGTGAAACCTTTCCTGCTCACTCTTCATTCAGGGTAGAATTGATTGCTCCTCCTTCCTTTGGGCTCCCACTAGGCTCTCTGTTTACCTCTGTGATAATTTCATTCGCTTCTTTTGGTATCACGTATTTCCACTAGCCACCCTAGCATGGAGTTTAAAATGGGGCCATGTTGATAGTATGATGCTGCCTCTTGCCCTCTACTTCGTTTATTCTTGCCCAAGTCGAACCCCTGAAGTGCCTCATCTCATTACCTAAATATTTCTGGTCATATCCAGAAGATGTTCGTCTCATATAGACATGAAAGAAGGCAGTCAGCTCTCAGATGATAACTACTGGATACCATTGCCACTTCGGATCAGGACTAGGAAGCCCGATTATGCCACAGACATGAACCTTATTTGGCAATCCAAAGCCACTGCCATGAAGCTGATATTTTGATCTCCTTCTTTCCAAATCTTGTATGACTCTCACTTGGTTCCAAAACTGGAGTGAAAAGAAGAAACATGATTAATTAGAACTATCTCCCCTCCCCAACCTCAGCAGCTATGCACTATTATCCTTGTGGAGAAACTAAGGTTCAGAGAGGTTAAGCAACATACAAAAATCATCGGTTAGTAAGTGGCAGTCCAAGAAATCAAATCCAGATCTTTCTAACTCCAATTTCTGTGCCTGTTTCACAGCTCTTATAACATTAGATAAGAGGCTTACCCTTGCAGAGCAAGGGTTCATATCCACCTTCAAAACACGAGGTAAAAACATAATAGCTTCATGGACTGAGATGAGGCCAATCTCAATACATGATTCTAAACAAAGCCCAACCGCTTTGTTTGACATCCAAAGTCACCCACTCTTTATGGCCACTACCCCCACTGCAGATGCCTGTGTTCTGATGTATGTCTGTCCACTAAGCAAGGCAAGTCCAGCCCTTCCTCTGAGCCTTTGCTCATGCTAGCTCTCTCACAGTCCCTTAGTCTCACCTCTCCTCACTCATCTAATTCTCACTCACACTTTAGGACCTTGCTCCTAATGACTTTCTCCACTTACCTCGGGCTTTCTCTGCTTTCCTCTAACAGTTATTGTCGTAAACCACTCATTTTGCATTTATACATACTCTCGTATTACTTCAGAGTTTTGCAAATGCAGATGCCATTTTCACATGGCTGGATAGTAACTTCTCGAGATTGTGATCTGTCTTCACTACATATATAGATATTAAGTGAGTTTATTCATATCAGATATAGGCTACACAATCTCGTCACTTACAGATGGTTTTCACTGCATTGACAGGTAAATGACCCCTCTCCACCTCAAAACTACTCAAGCTCTAGAAATGACGTATCCAGAAATAATGTATCATATGTCCCTACCATTTCCATTTCTAAACCATAAAAATTTAAGGGTTTTTTTTTCCTAAAAATTTTATTTGGGGGTGGAAAAGAGGAGGATGAGGAGAAAATGGGAAATATTTAAACTTTTTTTAGACTACGTTCTATCTTCGGAGAATCTTTCAATGATAAAATTTTGATATATGTGGCGACACAAAGTTCCCCCTCGTTTGATCACCAAGATAAAGAATATTAGGATTGGGTTGGTTTCCACTAACAAATAACACATACATTTCCATTGACTGACGAGGGAATATTAACACCAAACATATATCCTTAATCATTGGTAAATATCAATCCATGAATATGAAGTCTTTAGTAAAATTATAAATGTCAAAATACTTCGTAGAGTATTGTATGATTGATTATATCAGCCAGAATAGCAGCTAGATCCTAGGCTATAAATATTTAAATTTCAGAACAACTTAAGTTTCCCTTTGTAGTCATCATTTTTAAAATCTTTCTGTAACTTAGGGAAGAGTTATAAATTACATTGAGTAGAAATATAGGCAGGAAGGAGAATTTCTGATTCTAAGAAGAGTGATAAATAATTTCATCTCAAGTACCAAATCTGAATGGTTGGCAGTGGCTGTCTAGACTCTAGAGCACTATGTTGAGGAGAATTGTGGGGCTGGGGCCAGTCTCTGTCATATCATGATTGGTTAGTAATGTCTGCCATAAATGCAGAACTGTAAGGGAGAGCACATGTGTCTCCCTTATATAATAGGACTTACTTATAGTCTCATTGATGAGATTTTGCCAATTTTGGTCCTTCTTCGGGGTCCACAATGGATTCAGTCTCACGAATGTTGACCTCATAATGCCATATGGGAGCATGAAGTAGAGATGTATGAAACCGTCAGTATTTTGGAGGCATGCTTGTACTTTGACATAATGGTAGTAGATTGTAGGCAGTGTTGTAGAAGTAAACTAGATCTCCAATGAGGTGGGGCAAGAGATGGGGAGAAGGCATTTGCTGGTTCCCATGGTAGAAATGCTTCTACCACGGCTGATTTCAAGTTACCAATGTGAAGCGATTAAACTGAAAGTGGGAAAGAACATGCACAGTCCAAGCTAGTATGAGGCGGCTCCCGCATACCACTGATTGTAGATGGACTTCTAGGGTTGAGGGTGCTGAGTAAATGCTGGGCCATAGAAGGGAGAATAGGTACAAGGTTTCAAAGAAAGACCGGGAGTCCGCAGGTAGATCAGCTGTCTACAAATGGGTAACAGTATCAGCTATAAATCAGAGCTCAGACTAACGTTTTGAAGTTATAAGAACATAAGAATAAGTTTCAGTGCCATCCTTCACAAAAATACATCTTACCTTATCAATTGACATGACATGCAAATGTTCCAGGGCCATGTGCCGAGGCAGCATAGCATATCGGTCAAGTACGTGGCTTCTGGAGCCAAATTCCTTGGACTTGAATCCTTTCTCTGCCACATACTAACTCTCTTGACAAAGTTACTTGTTCTTTTGTGTCTCAGTTTCCTCATAGGTTAAAATAAAGATGTTAGTAACACCTAGTCCAAGGAGTCATGTTTAAGATTAAATTAGTAACTGTAAGGTGCATAGAACAATATCTGTATCTGGTACATTAAGAGTGCTGTTTAAGTGCTTACAAAATAAAGGTACCTAAAATGTAGATCTGAAACTTTTACCAAAACATCATTGTCGATATATAATTTGCCTTTGAACTTAGGACAGAACAACAGGATAGCCATAATAAATATGCTCATTGGGGTAACTAACTTCATATTTATAAGCATAACTTAAATTTATTCTCCCTTTTATAGTATCCCAATAATTTAGGAACATAATGAGGACTAATAATTACAATAACAAATATATAGCAATTTTTTAAAGTTTTATTTTATAGTTATTTAGATTTTTATGGCAAATTTAGTAACAAGGCCAAAATTTATTTATTTTTTATTCCTGCAAACAAACTCCATTTTAAATTGTGAGTCGGAATTTCTTTTTTACGTTAAACAGATTACTGAACTTCATGATATCAGAAATTTATGACATTTAAATCTAGAATACATTATGAATACAATAAAGAGGACTTTTTTAAAATCAGAAATCCAAAAAAAAAAACCTCCCAGTTTCCAAACATAAACTCATAGAAATAAAAACTCTGGCAGTGGCCAAGATCATTATACCACTGCAGTCCTGTTTCCCTCAGCACTAGATTTCTAAACTTCTAAGTCCATGCAAATTCCACATTTAGTCAAGTTTTTAACTAAAACAAGTTAAAATGGAGGTGAAAGAACCTTTCCTGCCAGTTCTGTTCAATAGCATGTTAATCAGATTGCAGTAACAAGTATGAAACAATGCATGCAATTAGCAGTGGTTAATGTGAAACTACTTCATGTCAGTTTCTTTCAGAGCAATACGTTAGTAGAGTAATTATTTATTACCCTGAGGACATGATCAATGATATCCCTCCATAATAATGTCTGCAAAAATGAGTAGCATCCTCATCTGCATAAAAAGGAAGCTATAGAAAGTGATTTTTTTTCAGCTAAATAAAAGCAAAAAACTCTTTCTAAGCTGTTTCCAACTATTTCATTAGTAATGATAGATAAGTAAACCATTTGTTACGCTTCAATATTTTTATGGTAACACAATGGTGAGGGAAAAAAAACAACATTAGTGATTTAAATCCACAAACCCTATCTTTATTGAGAAAGGAAAAAATGACCCATTTCTAAATGTCATTGTAGTCATTAATGTGTGTGTGCTAGGCTCTTGCACACACACAGTAATTCATGAGTCCCTTAGCTGGAGCTTGGGGATAGAATTTATGGGAAGCCCTGAGTGATAACACATGGTCTACACAGCTGAGCCATGGTTATCCAAAGGCAAGGAAGAGATGCCAGGTTAACCAGGTGGCTGCAATTAGATGGTGCATTTGAATAATTGGGAAGGTTGTATTAGAGGCTACCATCTTGGCTTTCTTAGTTCACTGTATATTGGACAAGAAATCCTTTATGCCTTCATAGCCAATTAATTTACCTCATTGAATAAAATACCCAACATTCTGAGAAGGACTAGCAAAAAATCACCTCTGGAAGTAGTTCATCTGGACAGTGGAGGGGAGGGAACTACAGAATGGAGTAGGCGGGAAAGGACAATGCCAGAAGCTAGACCAAGAAGAAATGGTTAGAAGGATGCACAGGCCTAAAAGGAGGCATCCACCTCACACAACTGCAAGAGGCTCCATTCATTTGGAGAATGGCACTCCCAGGAGTTGGGCAGTTGACAGCCTGCACAGCTATATGTGGGGGACCCAACCTGAGGTGATGATTTGAGGGAGAGGAACGCTTTACACAGAACAAGTACGTACATTTACCATGACATCTGAGGAAGAGATCAAAGTCAAAATCCAGAGTAGGAGAACCAAACGGAGGACGTGGGCAGATTTTAGAATTCAGGTGAGGCAGGAGTCCACAAATACTACTCAGTTGACCTCAGGAGTTGGCCATCGAGCAGGCCCTCATAGCACTAATAGGGTCAAAAATAAAGCTAAACTAATAAAATTACCAGTTATATACCTAACATCCAGAACCTCGGCATAGTATAATGTGCAGAAGAAAGAGCACAATCACTTTTCAAATGTATAAAATGGAAATGATAATTTTTTAATAAAATAAAAATATATTACTTTTAAGGGGGTTGAAAGTTTTACATGAGAATTGTGTGGGTGGTGGACTTCTATGTTATAACTGCCCAGCACCTTCCTTCTTGGGGAACAGTATTCTCTTCTTATGAGAACTGTTCTCCTTCCACTCCAGATTTTAATTCTACTAGGTATTGTTATGCTCATATATGACTCAGGCTACTTGACCATAATTTATCAATCTGAGTGTGGGAGCTACCTGCCTTGTTAGGCCAGTTGGAGTTCTTTTTTGTGATGTTTTGCATTCAAATAGGGAAAGACAGTAGCATCTGGTGTGGTACCCATAAAATGTGATCTAAGAGCTGTCAGTAGCTATGTCTCCCACCATATGGAGGAAGTGGTCTGCAGTAGGACAGAACAGAGCTGGCACACAGAGAGGAGAGAGAGGTCTTGCTGGCATTCAGGTCCCTGGTTTTACTGTTCCTGAGACCCAGCTGAATCCTGGCCCTTCTTGCAGTATATATAGTCAACTCTTCCTTCACTGTCATTACGCATACATTCCAATTTTCTCCCAGTGAATTCCCTTCTTACCTTAAGCTAGTTTGAACTGGGTCTCTGACTAAAGCAGTGTAATGTACTTGGCTTAGCACCAAACACACACTAGGTTTTCAGGAAAAAAAAAAAAGTAAGGGAAAGAGGCAATACATTGAACATAAAATCCTACTGAGCTGATAGATCTTTGTAGATGAATACTTAATTGCCTTTTAATTGTTTCAGGTATATTAGTTATGCCTTATAAATAGTTTTTGACTATTTAAGGTAGGTTAATATATGCTGTATATACCAGCATCTCTAACAGTATCTACTCTAGTTCCAGGTTAAAAATAATAACTCAAAAGTATTTACTGGTTAATTGATCAAACACTTTGCATTTTGACCATTCACTTTTAACTTTTTCAGGACTCTGGGTTATCACTTAGTGCACTAAAGTAATGACTTCCTAATAGTGTGCCAACAATAGACAAGATTTAACATATCTCTGGGGTGCCATTACCACTTTTTCCATCAGATTGGGCACAATATTGGTATCATTTTGACTGTTACTAATTCGGCAAGAATGGTTTCAGTTACAGAAAACCTGAATGATGAAGTGGCATTCTAGGCATGTTCTTAGTTTATCCACCAACCAAACAACTTAGTAAAACCTACAGTAATAGTCAAATCCCATACACGTAAGCAGAAAAGTCTGGAGAGTCAAGTTGTTGAGATCTTTTAGACTTCTTGCCTAGTAAATGGATAAGTATAGTTAGCAGCAATGGAGAAATGTTTCCTATTTGATTTTATTAACTGATTGATGTGAATTAATGCATTAGGATATTTGATTGTGTCATAAAATGTGTATATGAGCATCATGATTCAATTTATTGTACCTATTACTGGTTGATGTGCCATTATATTAGGCTAAATTAAAAGAATTTTATGGAAAAAAACTTACAATTAAAGACTCAAAATTGATTGCATTCATAACTTAAAAGAAGATATTCTGTTCCATTAATATTTTGAATAATTATAATAATATATCAGAAAACAATGTGTGAAACTGGGGAGGCAGCAAAGTAAAGCAAAGATAAATAGAATAAAGAGTCAAAAATAAAGTCCACTTTCTGTGTTAGATTCAATATTTTCTCTTTTGCCCAAGTTTTCAAGAACTGAAAGAGCAAGAAAAGTCACATAGTTAATAGCGTATCTCAGCAAGTAAGTTTTAGGTCACATTGTCATAAAGGAGATGAATTTTCCCTCTTCCATCTTCCAAATTACAAAATAAATTATTTCCAAATAAGGCATTTTAATTTTTTAAACGATGTTTTCATAGATAATAAGGTGACACTTTGAATAGACCATGTCAATTCTCAAAGTGCAATATGTGCTTTCTGAATGGTGGCCAACCGTCTTAGTTTGGCCAAGACTGAGAGGTTTTTGGGACATCAGACATTCAGTGCTAAAAACAGGACAGTCCTCCTGGCAAACTGGAATTTCTGGTCATCCTATACATGCAAATTATTTGGTTTTAGTTGTAAACTTAAGTATCCAGAGGCTGATTTGGAAAATGTTGTGATTTACCCCTAAAAACTTAGGTATGCATCTCGCTCATTATAAGTGGATGATTGTAAGTGGATGAAGGCTGATCCCGTAGGGAAGTATGGCACTGATGTATTGGAGCTTTCCTCTTACTTCCAAAGAATTTTGAAGGTTTTCTGATCAGGAAATGTTCTACTCTTCCTCCTGGGAGTGTGGTCCACAGACGAACAGCATTAGCATCAGCTAGGAGCTTGTTAGAAGTTCATAATCCCAAATATAAATCCAGACCTACTGAGTCAGAATCTGCACTATTAACAAATTCCCAGGTGATTCATATGCACACTAAAGTTTGAAAAGCTCTGCTCTAAACTCTTTGGCAAGAATTTTTTAAATGGACTCCAATTTTTCTCTATTGTCATCTTTCTTCTGAATTCCTGTCTAGTCACTACAAAGCTAGTGCAGGCTCATTAGCTGAGCTGCAATTAACTTGGGATTTGTAATCATTTGACCTGGGCTGTACTGACAACCTGCCTGCCACCTTTGCCCTACATTGAAGTTGAATTGAAGAAGAATTCTCTAAGCAAGAGGGAATATTTAACCAATTTAGGAAAACCAACTCTTTTTAACATATAACAAATTAATTTTCATAAAGTAATGGATGCTATCTGTAAATTAAAGTAGGGTTGTCTAGCGGGACCTTTGTTTGGAAACTTTTTGTTCCCAGGCAGTTCAAATTAGTGCAAGAAGGGAAGCTGCATGGGATTAAACAATATTTACACAGCCTTCCTCCGTTTGGCCTGATTCTGTGAAGTTTTATTGAACATTTTGACAAACTATTGTCTAATTAGTTAACCTTGTTTTCCATGCTTTCCTTGCATGTTAAACTGCAAAATTGAGTGTAATTCTTAGGACAAGCCATGCTCTTTTAGGTCTCCTTGGTTTGCCATTTTCTTTTGCTTGGAAACCCTCTCCCCACCACCCTTAACCCCCAAACCTGTTGTCTGACTGGAAAACTACACTCGTCCTTCAAATGTCACTTAAATACTATGTCCCATGTCACCAACCATCCAGGTTTAGGTTCTTTTCCAGTATATGCTCTCTCTTTCCGTCCTTGTGTTGCTCCTTCCCCCAAGCTTTAAATAATTATTACATTGAATTACTATAGTTTGTGTGTGGGAGGTCCTCCAAACAGAAAACTTAAGTCCTGGCGGGGAAATGACTTTTGTGAGCTTAATACCTAACACATACCAGGGGCTGTATAGATATTTTTTGAGTGCATCAATGAACAAGAAACTGAGTGAATGAATGAATGAATGAATGAGTTTTAATGAGGAAACCTCACTGAGAATGGACATTTAATGTTCTGATATACTTTTTTCAGTGAATTCTGCCCATCCCAAAAGAACCAGAAGAGAGAGGGGGTATTGATACTTGTGTCTAAAACCTGATGCAGGCCCCTCATTTCAGTACACAGAACACATCTTATTTTTGAGGCTGAAACTGAAGTAAACAGATACTCCTTGCACTGTTTCTTCAAAGTTTACTTTGTTTAAAGAATCAGCCTTGTTCTATACCATAATGCAGACTGTTCTATGGTTCCCTCCAATTTCCACTAGTCTTGATCAGAGACAATATGGCACACATTGGCCCATCTTTCCCATCACATTATGTAGATGTGTGTTTAATTTTCTAAGGGGTTACATTGCTGCCTGGTGGAAGATCGGAGCTTGAGATTCGTTGACACTGGCAAAATGTCATTGAAAATTTACAAACAGTTATGAACTTCGAAGATGGAAACTGGAATTTAACTTTGGAGCAAATTATACTCTTGGAGAAGATAACTCTAATAATGCAAGTTGTTAAATGAGAATTTAAATCAAGTGCTTGCTCTTATTTTTGGAGAAAGCTTATAAGTAGTCATTTTGAAGTAACCAAAATGCACCATTTCAGATCAAGAAGAGTAGTGTTCTCTTCAGCAGTACAGTCATGTGCTGCATAACAACATTTCGTTCAGCAACAGACTGCATATATGATGGTGGTCCTATAAGATTAGTACAATATAGCCTAGGTGTGTAGTGGGCTATACCATCTAAGTTTGTGTAAGTACACTCTACAATGTTCACACAACAAAATCAGCTAATGTCACAGTCCTCAGAATGGTGTCCCTGTCGTTAAGTGATACATGGCTGTACAAATTAGGTATATTTTAGTGTACTTACATTGTTGCAGATTTTGGAGTGGAGACTGAATCTCAAATGCCTTCAGAGGGCAGGCTGTTAAAGTAAATAAGTGAAGTGGGCCAGGTGGGGCCTTGAGTAACCCAAGGGGTAACTTTTACTCTGCCTTAACAGATTACGATCATGCAGGAATATAACTGTAAGATTACCATGTATTTTAATTTTTCAAAGGAAGCTAACGTTCTAGATATTTATAGGAAATTTCCAGTTGTTTAAATGTTGGCAAGCAATTCAGATTTTTATAAAACACTATGTGACCTAAATACAATATGTCTGCAGAGTGAATATGGTCCATGAACCAAAAGTTTATATAACCTCTGTTTGAAAGAAATATCTCTCTTTGAAATCTGAATTTAGACAGCTCTGTCTCCATAAATAATTGAGTGTTCCTGCAGGGTGGAATGTGTTCCGTGAGCAGGTCTTTCCAAGGTGCATTGCTAAGATAGAAATACTGCAGAAAGGTCACACAGACTCTGGAAGAAATTAGACAAATCTCCATGCAGTACAACCTGGAATGGATTGTTGGTGTGTCACGTATAGTGTTGGTGTGTGACTCACGGTGTTGATGTGCTACTCGTGGTAATTAGTTAAAAATAAGTAGTCTAGACTTTGAAAAGTGTACTGTGGGACTGTAGTGATTGTTTCTCCGGGAACATCAACAGCTATATGGATACTTCCCTGGCAGAGAAAAGTTGCTCTAAATGCAGCCACTTTCAATAGGGGATGAAAGTTTCTCTGTGTTATACTTCACATTCGTCATCCCTGAGTCTTGTTTAAAGTTACAGCCTGGTCTCTTTTGTGCTATGAGGAATTAAAAGGTGCCTGTACAATGTTTTGGAAAGAATAACCAACAAGAGAGTAGTGTCCTCTGGCTAAGGCCATACTGGGAATTTCAGCAACAGCTATCAGTAAAGAGACGTTGTACCGAGCAGTGGAAACGTATGAAGAGGTGGTTGTAGCAGTGGCAGCAGCATAGTAACACATCAACAAGGCAAGAGAACCCAAGAGAAAGAGCTCCCATGAATAAGCCCTCTGGGAATTCTCCCTGCCCTCCATCCGAAGAACTGGGAGTACACTGACAATCTAATTTCTGGCAATTACACTTGACAAAAGGAATTGTGCCTTGTATTATACTTCCAGGCTGGTAAGGCATAAATTATATGGATTGCACTCCACAACATACATATATAACTTCATAACAGAATGCTTTGAATTTTATGAAAATTCAATTAACGGTTCTATATAACTGCAAACTAACATCAGCAGTTACTAATAGTATCATGACTGTTGTTGATTTTGCAACAATGAAGTATGAAGCATGTGGAGTATTATTCTTGTTCCCTCTTTGCCCAGTTCATTGTTGCTACACTTACTGCTTATCACCTTGATAAATCAAAAGCACTCTTTCTTCTCCCTGCCCTCCCAGAACCTCCTTTATACCCCCCCACACCCAAGTCTACAAAACACAGTCATTTTACCAAAATAAACTGAATAGATTCTATGAACTGTATGAATAGCAACAGAAAGCATAGAATATGTCCAAATTAAATCATTCTATTTCAAAATATTGACATGATCATCTTTTGCTTCTTAATATCAGAATATTCTTTAAAAAGAAAAGATATTGTCACAAGATGGCCAATAATATGGGATCTATGGGGGGGGCATTTGTTTGTTGTTTGTGTTTTTTAAGATCAGCTCTATTTGTGGCAAAGTTCCCACTCTTCTAGGACTTCCTGCCATTTTATCCCTCTAGCTGTTCTGCAGACAGCCATTCCCTTTCACACTCCAGCGAATCAGTAGAACCCCAAACCTTAGTTTTTACATTCTTATAACACAGAGCATTTCTTAGAGTGATTGAAATGACCCAGACAAACAAGAATTGGCTGACTCTAATTTTTAATGCTTTCTCATTTGTCTACTTGGTCAAATACAATTTGACGAATGAACTCTGACGTATACATGAATTTCTCCTGCATTAGAGAAGCAGTCTATTGTCCAAAAGCTCAGTGCAGGAGGTAATGTGGGATATTAACTCACTACTTTTTAAATCTTGTAGTCTAAGTCTTTGCTGTCTATTCTACTAGAATATTAATAAGGAGATCTGCAAGTTGTTATTCAATTGATTGTTGATTGTCCATTTTCACATCTTTAGAGAATTTCACTTTTAATGTCATTTTATTGAGAAGCAGTATATGGCCCACTGCATGAGCTTTGGAAGAAGGAACCTGTTGAGAAAAGTCAACAATGCTAGAGGGCCTCACCTCTGTAGGAGGGCAGTAGAAAAGGGACAGACACATTCTGACTTCTATTCATACCACACTGGCTCTGTTTCTTTGTTTTGGGGTGATATAAACAATAAAAATGGAAATCTAAGC
This sequence comes from Ceratotherium simum simum, assembly GCF_057802395.1. NCBI lineage: Eukaryota > Metazoa > Chordata > Mammalia > Perissodactyla > Rhinocerotidae > Ceratotherium > Ceratotherium simum. The sequence continues at coordinate 64,863,990 of NC_141907.1, read as the reverse complement.
TCCAAGGGGACCAAAAGGGATAGATCACTACCCACTACTCTGAATATTCAGACACTAGTTCTGCAAGACTCATCTATGCAATTGTAAAACTGGGGTCTGGAGAGCTGAAGTTCTTACATATCTCTAAATGACAATTTGTCTTATACTAAAAGCCTAGTATCGCATCACCTATATTAATTACCAACCATATTGAAGTTTAAGTATCACTCTGTTTTCATTTTGATTGAGGGAGGGGGCACGTATGGGGGTTCTTTCCATTCTAGCAACCAGGAAAGACCAAGGTGACTTTGGTGAGGGAGAAAGTTGCCTTGTGATACTATCATTATCAGTAATTAGCCACAGTTAGTAAGCTTCTATTAATCAAATCCACATCTGGAAAGACTTTCACTAATTCTGTGAAATGAACAGTGTTGTTTGCAAAATTTAAAGCATGGGAGGTAACACTGCATAACTTTACAAGTCAACACGAAGGAAAGAAGAGAGGAAATCTTATCATTAATGCTTAGATAACCTTATTTAATTAAATCTATTGTCTATAAAATTATATACACATAAGAGAATGATTAAAACCATTTTCTTTAACAAAATTGGAAGCTCTAAAATAAACAATTTTAAGCTATTCTACATATATTCTTCTCATATGCTAGTTAATGAGATGCTGTGGGAAATGTCTAAGCACATTGTAAATAAATCGGCGAAGATGAAAATCTCAGTTTCAGGACCTGTGAGTATAAATCTTTGGCATTTCTAGGAAAGGGAGAAATGTCCAAATTCTGAGGAAGAATTAAAGGAGTGAAGAAGTGATACTATTATTCCTGACCTAGAAAAGGGAGATAAAGCATCTTGTAAAGAGGAAGTTGAGTACTCCATCTCTCCTGTGTCCCCAGTCAAATATTCTGGAGACACAGGTACATCTGTAGGGACCCACCATAGACTAGAAGATATAGAACTTCCACTGGTAAAGAGAGAGAAAAGACTGGAAAATGACAGCAATCTTTCCAGCTCTAGAGAGACCATGACTGGCATAAAAAGAAAAAGATTCCAGACAGGTAGCAATCCATTCAAAAAAGTCTAGATTGGGAAAATTCTCTTTCAAATATAGGTCACTTTCATCTCTTGGAATAAATTTGGTCCTTTGACTCTTCCTAATATTAGCCAACTACACTATTCCATGCTTTACAATCCTGTACCACATAACGACTTGTCAGCCAATGATAGACCGCATATACAATGGTGGTCCCATAAGATTAGTACCATATAGCCTAGGTGTGTAGTAGGCTATACCATCTAGGTTTGTGTAAGTACACTCTATGTTGTTCACACAATGACAAAATCGCCTACTGATGCATTTCTCAGAATGTTACCCCACCGTTAAGCAACACATGACTATATTTATTTGACTAGCTCCTGACCAAACCCTCCAAGGAGTTACATTTAGACCTAAATTTTGCATGGCATCTACTACATATACCTGCTTCATGTTCTAGAGGTAGCGGAAAGAGCACCAGGCTTAACTCAACTGACCTGGATAAAAATCTCAAGCCTGCCATTTTCTTGTCACGCAACTTTGGGCAATTAATTAAACCACACTGAGTCTTGTTTTTCTGCTCTAAATCTTCTCCAAAGGTCAAGTCATTTCATGCTTTTTAAATTTCTCTACAAATGAAAAAATGATGTTCTTATAAAACGAAATAAAGTTCTTAAATTTCTGCCAACAACCCTAGCAATGCACTACCTACCATTTCATCCCCTTCTTTAGGTTATTACTATTGATTTTTCCCTGCAGGAACACATTTCAGTTACTAACGAAAGTTTATGTTAACATTGGAGTCAATATTTTTATTTTTTTAATTCATTAACTAATACTCCTATCAAACTATATCCAACTATAAGAGTAGTGATTCTATTGTTATTGTTACTATTTTTATTGTTATTTGATAAATATGTCAATAAACTATATGCTGTTTTATTCACAAATTCAAGAGGAGTTAAAAAAAAAATCAACCCAGCTTCCTAGCCAACTGATATCCTTGTAAGTCATCCCGTTCCTGGCACTAAAATATTTATAATGGTTTCAAATCATTTAATGTAGTAAAAACCCACAGTAAGATATGTTTCTACCCTATAAACACATAAAAGTGTAGTGCCTTTTCAGAGGGTCCTTCACTATGTGCCACACTTGAGGAAAAAAGAACCTCCTCCCAGACACCCACGGTTGGCAGATGCAGTTCCTAAAAGGTCCACTGACCTCACATACTTGCTCCTGATCTCACTGCCTATCTACCATTTGTGCCTCCATCTCATCCATTTAGCTCAGTAGCCCAGCATTTCTTGGCATCATCTACTTTTCACTTCAATATCCCTTGGCCTTGTGCTCATGTCTTGGCATGTATGCAAAGAATCCTTAACATAACACAACTCTCGATCCAACCTCACCTACAGGACTTTCACTCCCATATCTTGCCTCAATTTATTCATTCAACAAATATTTATTGAGAATTGACCCGGTAATGCTTTAAAGGACTAGGGAGACGATGCTGAACAAAACAACAAAGACCCCTGCTCTTAGAGCTTACTGCCTCTGGAAGAAGTGGGGAGAGAAACAATAAACAATAATCTAATAAATAAGTAAATTATTCAGTATGTTAGATGATAAAAGCTATGGAAAAAATACAGTAGGATAAGAGAATTGGGATTGCCAATTTAGAAGGTGGTAGGAGGAAACAGAGCTGTGAGGACAGGCTTCATTGAAATGTTGTGATCTGGGTAAAACTTTGAAGCAGTGAGGAAGTGGATATCATAGATATTTGGAGTGAGACTGTTTCTCCTAGTAGGTACAATGGGGTGAACAATGAAGGGAGGATGGAGTAAGGTAACCAAGAGTACACACAAGGGAGTGATTTTAGTGATTTTCCAACAAATATTAACTAGATAGAAAGGAAGTAAATACACGAAGAGTGAGGAATAATAATAAGTTGATAGAACAATATACTGTAGATCCTAGTAGAAATGAAAGACTGTAGGAGTTGGAATTCTTGAAGATGGGGACTTGAAATATAGGAGTGATGATCAGAAAGTGACACGCATAAGACTTGAGATAGCAGAGAGGTGCATTTCTTGGTATTAACAGGATCTAGGGTACGATCATGTACAAAAGTCCTAAGGTGAGGGCATCCAGGCTTGTGCAAGAAAACTAGAAGCCAAAGGGCACTCAAGAAAGGAGAAGAAATCTTTAGGGAACAAAGCACGGTGGCTGTCTGGGTTTAGATTTGTAATTAGTAGTTTATGGCTTACCTTTACTCAGAGTGAGGAAAAGGGTAAGTTGAGCCATTATTTCTCAAATATTATTATTTTTTTATATCTGAGCATTTGCCTATATTCTTTTTCTCTTACTATTTCCTTCCTCTTCTAAGTCTAACTGATACTCAGCTCTCTCCCAAAGATACTCCTCTCATCAGAGCATTCTCTCCCGCACCCCTCATCACTATGACCATTGAGTTGTGACAGATCTCCTCCTTGCTCCTCATGGCTAGCTCCAGACTAACGTTTTTCCCTTCTCTCTGAAATCCTCTGGCTTTGAAGCTTATGCCACCAGCATATCTCACTCTTATCCCTCCTGATGCATTAATAGACCCTCGGCTCACTTGCCCCCATTCTTTAATGATTTTAGTTCCTGGTTCACTGTCATTCTCTTCTATGCTGTGCCTACACAATTTTGGATTATTTTAATTTTCATGGAGACAATATTTCCAGTAAACTGGTTTATTGGAACCATTCTTTTACTAACCAAATATTTGTTGAGGGCTTAAAATATGTCAGGCACTGTTCTAAGTGTGGGAGATCCAGAAGAAAAAAAACCAAAATCACTGCTTTTAAGATGACATTCAAGTGGAGGAGATAGACAATAAATAAAATCAATAGGTAAAATATATAGTATATCAGAGTGCTAAGAAGAAAAGAATAAACCAGACAACAAAGATATATAATGTGTTTGTGTTCTGGCGAGGCAGTGGAAGTTTGAAATTTTAAGAAAGAGTGGCCAGGGAAAGTCTCACTGAGAAGGTGACTTCTGAAAAAGGACATGAGGGAACAGCAAGTACTAAGTCCCTTTGGTTCCTTGACCTTTTCTCCTCCGGTAGTCTTGTCTTCTACCCTACTTCAGCAATGTATTCCCAAGCTCGTACTCTGGATCTTGTCAATACCAAGAAATGTACCCCTCTGCTCTCTCAGTTTCAAGCATGCCACTCTGATCACCGCTCCTATATTTCCAGCCCCCGCCTTCATGTATCCCAGCTCACACAGTCTTACATCCCCACTAGAATCTATACTTAGTTGTCTTACCAACTTTTTATTATTTCTCACCCTATGTATTCATTTCTCCCCTTAATTAGTTGCTATTCATAGTCCACCATTAAAATCACTCCCTTGTATATAGTATAAATCCTCAACTACTTTGCCCGCTCCCTTCACTGTACCCACTTGGCAGAATCCCAGTCTTGAAAGTTAACTGGTAATTACTTCATACATTCTTCAAAATCCTCAAACCTCTATTAGCTTCTCTGACTGCCTCAATCTCAATTGAGGATCATATGTTTTATGTTATTGAGAAACTGAAATTCTGCTTATTCCCAAGGTCACATTTACTAACCAACCACATCAAGTTCATATATTTTGCCTTGTCTCCTCTCAGCTAGAAAACCATCCATGACTTTGTTTAGGACAAATCCCTCCTTTGATAGACATCACTATAACAATCATCCCCTAATTTTCCATCTTACTAAATCCCCCATCAGCATATAAACATGCTGTAATATCTCCTATCTTTTAAACAAAAATAAAAACAAAATCTCTTAACCTCTCATCCCTCTTCAGCTACTATACAGTTTCTCCGCTTCCCTTTACAGAAAAACTTCAAGAGTTGTTTGTACTCACTGTCTCCATTTCCTCTCCCTTTTTCACTCTGGAACCTGCCAAGATTAGGCTTTTGTTCCCACCACACTAACAAAAAGCTCTGGCCAAAGTCTCTAATAACCTCCATCTTGATAAATCAAGTCTCTGTTCACAGTTCTTATCTTATTCTACCTACCTGTGCATTCCACGTGATTGATCACTCCCTCCTTCTGGAAGTGCCTTTTCCACTTGGCTTCTGGGACACTACTCTCTTGGTTCTCCTTCCATCTCATTTGCTGTACCTGCATATTTTACTTTTCTGGTTCCTCATCATCGTATAATATGGGACTTTCCCAGGGCTCAATCATTAGATTTCTTCTTTTTTTAGCAAAACTTTCTCTCTCTCATTTAGCTCTATAAATACTATGCCTGCATGACACTTCCAAAATTAATATTTCCATTTCCCCTTCCTTGAGGTCTGGATTATTATATTCAACTCCCCGCTTGACCTCTCCTATTACATACCTAATGTACATCTCAAACTGATGCAAAACTGACTTCATCAATTTTCTTCTCCCCTCCAAACCTCTTTTGTAGTCTTCCTCATCTGAATAAGTGGCAACGATTTCCTTTAGATTGCTCAGGCCAAAAACCTTGGTGCCATCTTGACTTCCCTCTTTCTCTAATACTCTAAACTATAAAAGAAAAATTGCACTGGGTGGGTTAAATAAGCAAAGAAAACTTTCTTCAAAACTATGATAGGGATCAAGACTATGGCATTAGGGGAGAGAGATTGAATTCAACTCTGTTGAAACCAAAGGGGGGAGAGTTTTTAAGCTCTGAGGTGAGCTATTGGAAAAAGCACTGGAGGATGTTAGGGGGGAGGTTGTTGATCAATGTGATTAAGCCATCTGTATTGGCTAATTGCCACTTACTGAAGTTAGGCCCCTACACTCCATAGAGACTGAGAGATAGGTGTGCTGTCTTTCTTAATGATTACAGTCAAAGACATGATTCTCAGGTCCTTGAGAAAGACATTCCTAGGTTGTAGAGAATTTACATCTCAAAGAGACAGAGGAAGAATTTACAATTGCAAGTTTTCAGGAAGAAATCTGTCTAAGGTTAAGTCAAGCTCGGGGAACATTATGGCCATCTTGGTCAATATACAATGAATCATATATCCATTCACATAATTTACTTTCTGCAGGTCTCTGCTCAAAGGTCACATGACTGGAGAATCTCCTTGATTTCCCTGTATAAAATAGCAGTGCACCTCACAATCCCACACCACACATGCACACCTCATGCTCTAATCACTTTTACGGTGCATTGCATTTAAAACCCTCTGAGGTATTCAGTTATATAACAAATTTACTATTTGTTTCTTATTTGTCTCCCCTAACATGCATGTAAACTTCATGAATACGGGTACTGTTTTGTCTACTGTCAATTCCCCAGTACTTATAACAGTATCTGATGCATAGTAGCCACTCACTAATTTTTTTGAATGAATAATGAATGAAACACCAGTGTCTTTCTGGAAATTAAATACAATTTATTTGAACCCATAACTGCCAAGTTTCTTAACCTTTTTGCATTATAAACACCGCTGAGAATCTGATGAAAACAGTAGATTCTTTTCTGCAGAAAAATACACATAAAGACAGGCTCACTTGATTTTTGCTTAGCATTTCAGGGACTACTATGGATGTCTTGAAGTCTTTCCAAGAAATCATTAGGATCTCACTGACTCCAGGGGCAATCTCTTTGCACTAGGGTATATATGTAAAAGTCTAAACATGTGAGTCCCATATTTGTGACAATCACACTGGCTTACTAATTTATGCATAGGTTATTTTTGCTGCAACTATTCCAACTTAGAAAACTGAAGGTAATTCATTTAAAGGTCACTCTCAAATCGTGCTAAGCTGTCCACAAATGTGATGGTGTTGCCAGATTTCCTAACAAACTCTTTCAGGAAAAAATGTTTTTAATGTTCTAATCTTTGTAATATACTCTTGATGTAATGCCAAATAAGCAAATTTCTGTATTCTCCTTTTATAAAAAAAGAGCATACTACATGTCAGATTATTAATTATGTGTTTATATCTTCAACAAAGAACTGCAATTAAGTATAATTATATCTATTATATTATTTCATGGCTCAATTACTAATAAATCAAGAATACATGACAGAATGCACAAACATCAACATACTATTCATAGAGATGAATCTCTTAATGTAAACACACCCAAACATAACATTACTCAATTATCCATTTCCAGAATGACTAGATGACTGTGTCAAGTGACTCAGTATTTAAGCTCATTGGTATAAAGCTTGTATTCACTTAAGAAAGCCTTTTCTCTCTGTCCTCACATGAGTGATATGACCTGCAGATACTTCTGTTTATATTTCCAAAGAATATTCCTTACAACATTCTGGGATAGAAACTTGAAGCTGCTTTTAATAAGTTAAAAATGTAAATTATGAAATGTTTCACCAAAATAAGGTTGTATGTTCATTTAGGAGAGTATGGAACTGGCCAGGGCCAAATGATGTTTGCAAAAGAGGAAGGGAGGGATATAGGGTTAAGGATCAGTAGTGAAAAGCATCAAGAGACTGTCATGCTGTTAAAGACTGAAAAGACCTGATTTCCTCTATCTGAATTCTGAACCAATGGAAAGAAAGGATAAAAAAGTAAGGCAGATGCAGGTCAATGACCACCTTTAACCCTTAAAAAAGCTAGGTTGGAGCACATGGCTTAGGTCTGAGACAAGAAGGGGCTTCCTAATACTGAAACCCAAAATTACATAGAATGATTCCCCTGTGCTGTGCTTGACTCTGCTCTTAGGGACTTAATGCTATAAACTTATCTTCTGGAGGAAGGACAAAAATGCATCTTTCCTTTGGTCAGTTGGGTCCTATGAGGAACAGAAGGAGAAGAGACTTAGCTTTGCAGCCCCAGTTCCTAGGAGCAACAAGGTATGGAAAAGAGACCTGAACATTATATTAATGTTTCACAGAAGGCAACATCAGAAATGAAATGTTAGCATTCACACGTGACCAGGTCTAATATTCAGTCATTGATCTAAGAGGTGGATTGTGCTGTGCAGCCAAGGTGGATCACCAAGAGGCAACGTGAAGGAACCAAGAGTCAAGTGAAAGGACATGTCAAAACATATCCAAGGATAAGAGTCAAGGAGATCACTGACAAAGTGACACCAGGCTAGACCTGTCACTAAAATGACTCTATACTTTCAGGTAGCTTCTCACGTATGGGCTGCAACTTGACCTCATACAAACGACTTTCCCTGTTGACATGTAACTTAAAAACCATTTCTATATTATGACAATTGTTCTTATTTTGATTTGCTAGATTTTAAAAATTTCTTTCTCTTGAGTTTTCTGATCTTTAGTATTACTTAAATGCTTCTCATTACGCATTTGGTTTTTGTTTTTTTTTTTTGTGAGGAAGATCAGTCCTGAGCTAACATCCATGCTAATCCTCCTCTTTTTGCTGAGGAAGACTAGCTCTGAGCTAACATCTATTGCCAATCCTCCTCCTTTTTTTTTCCCCCCCAAAGCCACAGTAGATAGTTGTATGTCATAGTTGCACATCCTTCTAGTTGCTGTATGTGGGACGTGGTCTCAGCATGGTGCATTGGTGCGTGCCCGGGGATCCGAACCCGGGCCGCCAGTAGCGGAGCGCACATACTTAACCACTAAGCCACGGGGCCGGCCCGCATTTGGTTTTTTTTAATTAAAAAATTCTATTAAATAGACTCACACATAGAACCTATTTCATAGTTTTATCCTGTATATGCCAATCATTGATTGCTGTCAACTTTTCTTATATAAGTTTTAAATTTGAGGAGAAACATAATTCATATAAACAGTAAAATGAAAAGCACAAATAAGGAATAAAAATCACAAGATCAACTCCCTCACCAAAGGTAATCACTCTTAACATTTTGATGTAGGTCTTTCCAGTATTTCTCTATTCATATGTACTTTTTCTTTTAATCAAATTGTATGACTTTGTAATATTATTTTATAGCAACATACCTTATATATTTTCTCACAGCAAAACATACATTCTCATTCACAGTCATCCACAAATTCAACTAACACTTACTGAACTCCTTTTATGTGCCAGCCAGGCACTGTTCTAGGCACTGGATCTATAACGGTGAGTGAGAAAGACATAGGCGGAGAGTCACATCAGCAAGATGGTGGAATAGGAAGACCTGGACCTTCCTTCCCTTCACAAACACACTGATTCAGCAACAATTCATGGACAAATTGACTTTTCGAAAAATTCAGAAACTAATAAAGGCTCCTGCACCTCAGGTGAACATGAAACCAGATACACCAAAGCTGGTAGGAAGATTCATGGACGCCCTCTCACCAGAAACCCTGCTTCCAGCACAGCATCATACAATCAGGAAGAGACCCCCAATCTCCAAGCTTCTCCCTGGGGAGGGAAGATATTAGTTTATGCATCCAGAATGTCAATTTTTCTGAGGGGACTCCCCAGAGGACTGGCTTCTGTTTTGCCAGTCTTGGAGGGCTCATGGGTCCAGCACAGTCTAGCCATTTGGGGGAAAACAGAGACAGCAGGTTGGATTCGTAGATGTCACAGATTCTCCTGCCTTCTCAGCACAAACAAGCAGACAATAAATCCTAGCTCTCAGCTTCCCCCTTATGGAGAGAAAGAGTTGATTATGCGTCCAGCATCCCAACTACGCTGGGCTGCCTCAAGAACTGACATCTGTCTTGCCAGTCTTGGAGCTCTGAAGGATTCAGTCTACACCTGGGGGAGACTAGAGATGGCAGTTTGGACCAGTAAACACCATAGCTCTCCCCCAACCCCAGATCGTCACAGAGTAAGCAGACAAAAACCACAGCTGTGTGCTTCTCCTTCAGGAAGGAAAGAGTTGGTACAAGCCTCCAGCATCTCTGCCTGAACTGGTTGGTGGGGACCTTTTCCTGTATAAGGCCTGTCCACAAACACTGGGAGAGGTGCCTGTTTTGTCCCATATGCAGACACCAACACAGAGTATCAAGAAAAACTAAAAATCAGGCAAAGATGTTCCAAACATGAAAACAAGATAAGTCTCAAGAAAATGATCCTAATGAAATGAAGTTATATGATTTACCTGATAAGGAATTCAAAATAACTGCCTTAAAGATGCTCTCTGAGTTCAAAAGAACAATGTATGATCAAACCAAGCATTTCAAAAAAGAGATTGAAAATATTTAAAAATACCAAACAGAAACCATGAAGCTGAAGAACACAATAACTGGACTGAAAAATTCACTAGAGGGGCTTGACAGCAGACTAGATCAACTGAAAGAAAGGATTAACGAACTTGAGAACAGCTCACTGGAAATAATTCAATCAGAGGAACAAAAAGACAAAAAAAGTGTGAAGAAAGCTTAAGGGACTTATGGGACATCATGAAGCAAAGCAATATAAACAAGGCATACATACTGGAAAGGAAGAAAATCCCAAAGGATCTTAAAAAACAATCAAACAAAACTGCTAGGACTCATAAATGAGTTTAGTAAGGTCAAAAGACATAAGGTCAACACAAAAATCTATAGTATTGCCATCTGAAATAAAAAACTCTTAAAACTCAATAACAAGAAAACAAAAAATCTGATTAAAAAAATGCATGAAGATTTGAACAGATGCCTCACCAAAGAATATATACGGACAGAAAATAAGAGTATGAAATAATGTTCAACATCATATGTCATTAGTGAATTGCAAATTAAAACAATGAGATACCACTACACACCTATAAGAATCGCTAAAATCCAAACATTGATACCACCAAATGCTGGTAAGAATATGGAGCAACAGGAACTCTCATTCATTGCTGGCAGGAATGCAAAATCGTACAGACACTTTGGAAGACAGTTTGGCAATTTATTATAAAACTAAATGTAGTCTTACCAAATGATCCAGCAACCATGTTCCTTGATTGGTATATACCCAAAGGAGTTGAAAACTTATGTCCACACAAAAACATCCCATGGATTTTTACAGCAGTTTTACCTATAATTGCCAAAATTTGGAAGCAATAAAGATGTCCCTCAGTAAATGAATGGATAAACTGTGGTACATCCAGACAATGGAACATTTTTCCATGCTAAAAAGAAATGAGCTACCAAGCCATAAAAAGACATGGAGGAAACTTAAATGCATATTACTAAGTGAAAGATGCCAATCTGGAAAGACTACATACTGCATGATTCTAACTATATGACATTTTGAAAAAGACAAAACTATGGAAACAGTAAAAAGATTAATGGTTGATAGGATATATACATATAGGAGAAAGGGTTCATATCCAGAATATATACACAAAACTCTTAAAACTCAATAATAAGAAAAAAATCTCAATAAAAATTGGCAAAACATTTGAAGAGACACATCACAAAAGAAGACATACAAGCATCCCTTAAGCATATAAAAGGAGGCTCAAGAACATTAGTCGTCAGGAAATGAAAATTAAAACCACAATGTAATATCACTACATACCTTAGAATGGCTAAAATTTAAGACAGGCCGTATCAAATGTTTGCAAGGATGAGGAGAACTCAAGCTTTCATACATTGCTTCTTGGGATGTAAAACGGTGCAGTTGCTTTAGAGACAGTTTAGCAGTTTCTTCTAAAGTTAACCATTCATGTGTCATATGACCTAGCAATCTAATTTCTAGGTATTTACCCAGGAGAAATGAAAACATGTGCTTCCATAAAGACTTGCAAACTAATGTTTATGGCAGCTTTATTCAAAGTAGCCAAAAAATGGAAACAATGCAAATATTCATCAATAATAAGTTAGTGGGTAAACAAATTGTAGTATGTAATACAATGGAATATTACTCAGCAATGAAAGGGAATGAACTAATAATATATACAATAACATGGATGAATCTCAAAAGCATTATGCTGATGCAAGAATCCAAACACAAAAGAGTATAATTTGTGTGGTTTCATTTACGTGAAGCCCTAGAAAAAACAAATCTAATCTATAGTGACAGAAAGCAGATTAAAGGTTGCTCATGGCTGGGAGTTGTGGGGCAGATTGTACAGATAGGGAAACATTTTGGGATATTATATATTTTCTTTGATTCCCTTCTCTTTATCTTTTGTGTATCTACTGTAGGTTGTTACCATGAGGCTTACATATAACATCTTTAGCTATCAATCTATTTTAAGCTGATAATTTAACTTTGATGGCATACGAAAACTGTATGTTTTTACTTCCCTGTTCCCCAAATTTTATGTTTTTGATGTCACAGTTTCCTTTTCTTATATTGTGTATCCACTAACAAATTATTGTTGCTATACTTATTTTTAATACTTTGTCCTTTAACTTTTATACTAGAGTTAAGTGATTAACACATTGCCATATTATAGTATTAGAGTGTTCTGAATTTGACCACATACTTACTTTACCAGTGTTTTATATTTCCATATGTTTTCATGTAACTAATTAGCATCCTCTCGTTTGTGCTGGAAGACCACCTTTCGATATTTCTTGTAAGGCAGGTCTAATGGTGATGAACTCTCTTAGCTTTCGTTTGTTTGGGAAAGTCTTTATCACTCTTTCATTTCTGGACAACTTTGCTGGTTCAAGTGTTCTTGGTTGGCAGTTGTTTTATTTTTCAGCACTTTGAATATATCATTCCACTCTCTCTGGGCCTGCAAAATTTCTGCTGAGAAATCTCTCATAGCTTTATGAGGGGTTCTCTTGTATGTGAGGGATTCTTTTTCTCTTGCTGCTTTTAAAATTCTCTCCTTGTCTTTGATTTTATGCAGTTTTATGATGATGTATCTTAAAGAAGATCATTTGGGGTTGAAATTGTGGGAGGATCTATGAACTTCATGAACTTGTATACCCAAATTTCTCCTTAGATTTGGGAAGCTCCCAGCCATTATTTCTGTCCCTTTCTTTTGCTCTTCTCCTGCTAGGACTCCAATAATGCATTGATTTCTCTTAATGGTGTCCAATAGTTCATATAGGCTTTCTTTACTTTTTGTTGTTTTTCTCTTGCGACTGGATAATTACAAATGATCTGTCTTCTACTTCACAAATTATTTCTTCTGCTTGATCCAGTCTGATATTAATGCTGTCTATTGTATTTTTCATTTTATTCATTGTATTCTTCAGCTCTGGAATTTCTGGTTGGTTCTTTTTTATGATTTCTATCTCTCTGTTAAATTCCTCATTTTGTTCATGTATTATTTTCCTGATTTTGTTGAATTGTCTTTCTGTATTTTCTTGTAGTTCATTGAGCTTCTGTAAAACAACTATTTTGAATTCTTTACTGTGAAAAATGCAGATCTCTATTCCTTTGGTGTTGATTACAGGAAAATTATTGTGTTCCTTAGATGGTATCGTGTTTTCTTGATTTTTCCTGTTCCTTGAAGTCTTGCATTGCTGTCGTCACATCTGAAGAAGCAGTTACCTCCTCTGGTCTTTACTAATTGGTTTTGATAGAGAAATACTTTCTCTCAGCCCTGTTAGGAATTATGAGGCTTTATCAGGTCTTTTCTATGGATATGCCTGCTCCACATTTCTTGTTCCTTCTTGAGGGGGAATTCTTAAGATTGTGTGCCTGTAAACCCAGGCCAAATGCTGATAGCTTCTCTTACTTTCCCTGAGGTGGTGCTGAATGCTCAGGTTTGTGTGCTTTTCCACAATCCCAGAGTCAGGTTGGCTTCCTGAGCATGCTCACTGGCTATCTGGAAAGGCTCTCTTTCAACACCCTCAGCAGCATGCACAGGAAGCCAGATATGCGGTGGTGGTTTTTGTGGGTGAAGCACGTGGAGTGTCAGGGTGCCCATGGGCCTGTTGGGGGGACCTGCAGGTGATGCACCCGCAGAAGCTCATGGTGGGCTTCTTGGTGGGGTGTGCAAAGCAGTTAGTAGTATCTACGTCCCTTTAATATGTTCCATTCAGAGCCCTGGCTGCTGTTCTCCCAGCCACTCATTGCTCCTCAGTCATGCAGCTCACATCTCAGTACTCTGGATGGGGCAAGAGGGACAGGGGCCTCTAGCAGAGTCCTGCACAGCTGGGGGAGCCAGGACCTCATTCACACACTCTCACTTTCCCCTGTGGGAGAAATCATGGGCCAAGAAGGTCTCTCTTGGCACTGAACTGTGTCACCTTGGGAGAGGGGTGATGCATGTAAAGTGAACGTGTTCCTCTTACCCTCTTCAATGCATCCAACTTCAGATTGCTTTTGCTCCAACGGTGTGTTGTAATATCTCTGCTGGACTCTTGGACTTCCACAAAGGCCCTCTTTTATGTAGGTGACTGTCAAAATTGGTGTTCTTTGAGGGGGAACATGGTAGAAAATTATTTCACCACGTTGATGACATCACAACACCATATATCCTCTATATTTTAATTGTGGTGAGGGTTACGTGGGTATATAAACTGGTTAAACTCGTTGAAATGTACACTTAAAATACATACATCTTATTGTCTCTAAATTATACCACACCAAAGTTGATTTAAAAAAAAACTTAATGGTCATATTAATAAGACTCTTGCTTTCAAGAGACTAAACGCATGTTAAACTTGAGCCACAAAGGAATTTATTGGCTCATATGACCAAATAAATAGCTCACAGAATCAAACTATAGGAAAGGCAGGAGGGAAGCCTACCTCAAATAAAACAAGAACCAGGAATTCAACTGTTGGCAGGGCAATCCATTTCTCTTTTCAGGAGTATCTCTAATTGCTGCCCTCAATTTCCCAAGCTGGCAGAAACTGACAGCTCCTGGACTTAAATTCTTACAGCTTCATGACCAAGAAAAAGATCTTCCCTCTTGGTTTGAAAATGAAAATCTGGGAAAGGACTTTTGTCTCAGTCTGTGCCATGTGGCCAGCTCAGGACCAATCACTATGACCAAAGATTAAGTGTACTATGATTGGCTCAGATTGAGGTAAGTGATGATTCCTTAAACACTCTGATGAGAAAGGCAAATTATATAAAGAGAAAATGGGTACTTTTAGAATACACGTTAAAGCCAGAAGCAGGGGAGAGGCAGTTTTTTCAAAGATAAAAATAGTACCAACAAAGTTACTGAATCATTTAAAACTAAAAATCCACTTGTATTTGTTTATCTAATAGTGGACGTTACAGAAAAACATCTTAAATTCTCTAGACCTGCGTCCACATGTACCAGACAATTCATAATGCATTTATTTTCTATCTCTAAACTTCTTATCTACCAAGAAAGTGAACATTTTAATTTGCCAAAAGTTTGTCAGGATTTTCTACACATGTTAGGAAGGAAGAGAATAATTGTTCCTATAATCATATAACTACTTGGTTCAAATAAAGAGATGAATCCACTGTGACACCACCAAGTTCCTTACTTGTGTATTGTAACATTGCTACACTGCTGGATTCCTTTTCATGAGTTGGGTTGCATTCACTGCAGATGGTACATCTGACTTTAGAGCAGGTGTTGTAGCAGGCCTGGCCCACAGCATCCTGATGCTTATCACCTGGACAGTTTCCAGCCACAGATTGGACTTTGAGTTGTTGAGAAGATTGTCAGGGAGATTGATAGTGTGAGCCATATTGGAATTACCTATGATAAATGACACCTATTTCCTCCACTCTTCTCAAAAGACAAGCTGTGAATCACAAGACTGTTCAGTTAAACTTGATGAGTATCTCCTTCCATGTGGAAGATGCCTAAAAACACATTCACATCCAGACTGGGGTCACTTGAGCAAATCAGAGCACCTAAGCTTCACCGACTCGCTACCGGGATATGGAAACCAACTAACCGAGTACAATCCCAGATTTGCAGATCTGAGGAATATCTGTGGTACAAGTTCTTTCTGTGAATCAGTTTGGCAGCTGTTACCTCTTTCATGCCCAGCACTCTGCCAGCTTGTGTTAGTTAGGTCAGGCTAGGCTGCAGTAACAAATAGTCTGAAATCTCAGTAGTTAAGTACAATAAAATTTCAGTGCTTATTTACTTAACAGTCCAATGATATCAGTGAAGTGGGAAGGGAAGGGTAAATTTCTTGTCAAGGTTGCATAGCCAGAATTCAAACCAAATATGCCGACTCCAGAGATTATGCTCTTCGTTTTAACGCTATACTCTCAGTCAAGTCAGTGCCAATGAGAGAGAAAGCATTTTATAATAAAGCAATAGCTCAGCAATATCCAGCATGCACCTTCCTAATCAGCCACTACGCTCCTCCTTTCTTCTGAAAAAACCTTCCCTTGAGCTTCTCTCCTACAGTATAAATACTAATGGTTTGCATTAATTTCTTTACCATGTCTAAAATCCACCAGATTTATTGGTAACTTCAGCTTTCTAGACTCATGGACTTGCTCTCTATCACCTTGAACTACTGGATGCTCAAGCATTATAGTTTCCGCTCCGTTGGTAGTTACAGCTCTGCACACACACACACACACACACACACACAGAGTAGTTTTTTCCCAATAACTCTTTATCACAGAAAACTGAAATGTGATTAGTGATTAAGCAAGATGGCATTGCAAAAGAACTCAGAACATTTTCTCCAGTGGAAGAAATGGTTCAAAAGCCAAAAAATAAAAAGAGAAAAAGATAAATCTTATGATGCAAAGGAATCAAGATAAAAGACCAGGGCTCCCAAGTTAGAAGAAGTATTAATATTTGGGGGGTCGCTTTAAATTAGTTTCTTAAGAGAATTTATCTCTAATTTTCTACTTACCTGCAGAATGAAAAATAAAGCATATGTGCAAACCTGAATTATATGCAAGAAAACCTGATTTATTACATGTGTTTGGGCATATAATCTGTAATAACAAATTTAACTTTTCTTATTAACTCTTCTAGAAGAAATAAACTATTGAAGAACTCTTTTTCTCTGAGTCTCATAATTAAAAGTTATGATTTTAAATTCTAAATAAATTGTACTTTAAATATTATGAATAGAAGCTTCTAGGATGCTTATGACAAACCCCCATTATAGACAGGGTAAAACCCTTCATTCCAGATGGGACAAAGAGACAATCAGTTATTCCAATTTCTTTTCTTGTGCTTTATGATATTTTCTCTTGCATTCTCATGGAGGTCTTCAATAATCTCCTCATTTAGAAAAAAATGAGGACATTGAAACTAATACAAATTTACCCAGAATCATGAAAAATCCAGAACAGAATGGAGCATACTCAGCTCCATTCCTCTCTCTAAAACCTCATCAATAAAACCATAGGAATTATGAGCTAATAGAATATAGCCATACACAAGGGGAAAAGAGAGAGAAAATCTTTTCTGTACACTTAAACAGAAAAATAGTAATATTTATTTATCCACAAGTTTATCTCGTTCTCTGCATGTAATCATTTATTCAATCTTTTCCAGCTCTTTCCAAAAATATATTTGAGGTGGCATTGTGCTAACATCACTCCATTAAAGAAGTCCTGGATGGGCTGATGTTAATATCATCCCATGTTCATCAGATCATACTATTAGCACCTTATCCTAAAATTGATTTTGATGGCAAATGTATTAATGCATTTGTAAGGTGAATGCAAAATTTCAGATGTCAGTATTTAAGTGCGAAACTTGAATTAAGGCTCCTATCCCCTTGCATACAGGGTTGCTGCCAGTCCATATTGTGCCTTTGGGAGAATGAGAAAAAGACCCACTCTCAAGGGGAAGGAAGCCCTGTGGCTGCAAGGCTTGGCAAGCAGTCAAAGCCACGGTGAGTAGTAAGAAAAATGTGCTCCTTCTTCCCAGCAGATGCTAGGCCACATCAAGCACTTGGTTTGGCAAATAGAGTATGAGCTGTGTTGTAGCCCCCACTCACTCCCTGCCCTGGGAGCCTTTCTGCCAGATGTATCAGCACAGCTATAAGCAGTGGCTCTATGTAAGCACCCCTCTTACCATCACCTGAAGTCAGCAACTATGGCATCACCCTATACAGCCTCCACACACCCACTATAGTCCTCGGATCTTCTGACTCTGCATTACAAAACATTGTATGTATTTTTCCTTAAAAGAATGAAATCAATTAACTTTAATTATGGCCTTGTAAAATACTTATTTGGAATATTTTCAATTTTAAATTATCTTACCTTATGAATCAGAGAATAATTCCATTGCAAATAAATTACTTTCACCCTTACCCAAGCCTTTTATTACTAATCGGAAATTCACTTATTTATTATTTATTTATTTATTTAGGTCACCTCTTGCTATCTCTCTACCTAGCTTTTTTAGATAATTATTCTAAGTATTATCTACTTTTAATTTACTCTCAAATCCAAACTCTTCCATCCTGTCATTGTGAGCAGCCTCACTTTTTACTTAAACAAGACAATAGTACAATCATGTATTTCAATTTTCTTCTCTTCTAACTGAGAATAGCTCTACATTAGTATTTTATGCCTTCTTTTTCTTTCTATGTTAGAATTTTTAGAGTTTACCTTTGAAGACTGAATCTCAGTGTTTAATCTTTGAACACAAATGTATTTAAATGCTTATATATGCCAGATCCTTTGCTATGTGATGGGGAAATATTGGTGAAAGATATTGACATGTTCCTTCATGAATACATAGTTTGGTGGAGAAGTAAACAAGTCCAAGGCAACTAATGATAATCCAATGTGAAAATTGTTCTGACAGGGAGTATAGGATCTTGTGGAAGGACAAATCAGAGACAATCTCATCAGATTTGGTGAATCAGAATAGGCTTTGTAGAGAAAGGATTGATCTCTGAAGGATGGGGAGGAGTTGGCTAGGCAGAGGGAATCGAGGAAGAGTAGGCTGAGGATTCCTAGGGAAAGGAAGAATATGTGTAAAGGCCTGGAGATAAACATTGTGATTGTCTTTGAATGTAATTCAATACCACAAGAGAATAGGCCTCTTCATAGAGCTAAAGGGAGTTCAGTAGAATTGGAGCATGGAATGCCATGGAAGAACAGTAAAGGAAGAGAAAACAGAAGTAAACAGGGATAGAGGGCTCAAGGTCTTGCAAGCTATGTTTTTAATTTTAGCTTTTTACTTTACAACTCGGTTTCAAAATTACAATTTTTCACTGTTCATTCAGCAAATACTTTTCAAGCATCTACTATGTGCTAGACATGTAAGATGTATCTACTATGTAGGTAGACTTTTAAGATTCATCAGTGAACAACGGAGTGATACATCCCTGCCTCTGTGGAGCTTATATTTGAGAAGAAAGCCATGTACCTAAGAAAGAAGTAAATTATATAGTATGATAGAAGCAAGGAAAAAAGAAGAAGTAGAATAGAGTCAGGGGATTGGGAGAGGCAGGGAGTTGCATCTTAAGCACAGTGGTGTGGGTGGGCTTCATTGAGTATCTCTTCCTTTATCTTTCTGTGCTCCCTAATTTAGTTGAGAGCATCACTGTCCACCCTGACACTCAACTTAAAATTCACAGGCTGCTAAAGCCTTGGGACTCTGCTGTTCCTTCTTTTGTATTCTCATTGCCACTGCCTGAAACCAGATCCTCCTCATCTCTCATTCGGATTATTCAACAAACTCCTACACAGTCTCTTTGTCTCCATTCTTTCTCCATTATAAATCCTCCTTTGCCCTTGACCAGAGTTTTCACTACAAATGACAACTGTAGATATGCCACTCCTTTGTTCAAAAACTTTTGCCACCTCTGTATTGTCTATGATAAATGTCTTGACACTAAGTATGGCATTCAAACTCCCCCACTCCTCACTGCAGGCTGATGTCTGGCTAGCTCATTTTCTAAAATTTTTCTCATGTAGCCTGTGATTTAAACTCACCAGACTAATAAAGCCCTAAACAAAGCATGGACTTTGTCTTCTTTTAAATTTTGCTCTATAATGCTCTGCCTCTAATGTTCTGCATTTGATGACTCCATCCCTCTCCTTAGCATACATTATGCTGTTGAAATCTCATCTATCTCTAAGGCCAGCTCAAATTTCCCTTTGTTGGTAAAGAATTTCCTGCTTTCTCCCAATCATTCCAAAGAAGTGTTCCATTTTCTGTCCTCCCATGGGATTTTGCTTAATCCTCTCTTACAGCATCCGGGTTTGTACCTTTATTCTGAACAATTCTGTTTGTAATCATTGTAGGCAGAAGACATTACAGATATTAGACTGTAAGCATCCTCAGGACAGACACCTTCCTGTTTCTCTTTGCCCCGTGCTATTCTGCTTTATACCTGGCTCAATGCTTTCTGCAGAGTGGAGGTCCAATAAATGTTGAATTTATATTCATTTTCTTAAACTCTAGTTAAAGGAAAAAGATTTTTTTCTGAAGGTCAATGTATTAGCGATCTCATTCATAGAATTAACATGATGGATAAGAGCATTTGTAACAAGCATCTTTTAATAATTATAAATGCCAGATTTCATCAGAAGCCTAGAGCAAGTATTATCACTGTGAGACAAACTAAATGCTACATGTGTCAATATTTACACAAGCAGATTACAACAGTGTGGTCTCATCAGTTCAGCTATTGTGTCTTGTGAGCTTAACTAAATTTCAAACTCCATAAGGAACTGCATTTTCCCCTGAAGTTATTAAAGGGTAGATTTCTTTTAATTAAACTCATTTGCATGACTAAATTAGATTTAATTACTCTCATTCATTTCACTAATACCTTTCTTTGATTGGAGAAGGAGAACTTTTATAATTGACTAAAATATGATGCTCTGGCCTTCTCCGTTGATCCTGGAGAATAGTTCTCGTTTATGCTTTCAAATGACCTAGGGAGGAGAAATTTCTTTGATTTATTTCTACCACAAACACTCTCCACGTACCTGAGATGGCCACACAAGCACTATGCTTCTCAGTTTCTCCATCAGATAAACACCGTGGTACCAATGGCAATGATGTCTGTTTTGGCCTCCATGCAAAGACAAATGATGCTTTGCATGTGAAAGTGCTCGAAACATTTATATAAATTCTAGACTATGAATATTATTGAAATTATTATAAAAAATTAAAGCTTTTCCTTTAAATTTTGCCTAAAAATGAAATTCCTCCTTACCTTTTGGGTAGTCGTCATTGTTTTCATAATCTCAGATTATCAAAATTTACTATCCCGTTAATTTATTCATTCATGCTTGCACACATCATTCAATACAAATTTGTTTTAACACAATATTCAAGACATTGTGATTATCCTTGCTCAGAATTCAACAAAGCCTTAAGAAGTCTACTAACTGTAATAAAACCTATTCATCCCTCAGGAGTTTGGTCTTGAGAGAGAGACCAACATATAAACACATACATTTTGATAGGCTCAATAATAGAATCATATACAATGTTCATAGTTGAAAAGGGGAAGTTTTCAACTTGGCTTGAAGACACTTAAAATAGACCCTGAGAGATAAGTTTAAAAAGGTGTGAGAAGAAGGTAATGTTAGGACAAAGGAATTCCGTGTTCAAACACACTCAAGCAAGAATAGAATGACACATTCGAAAAACTCTAGCTTAGTTTGGCTTGAGTTTTGGCTTTGAGTGTGGAGTGAGAAAGAGCAAGTTTGGAGAATAACTCATCTTGTGGATGAGTTGGCTTAAGGCAGGTAAGCGAAATGACTATATTTATGAATTAGAAAGATAATGAGGTAGCAATATGGAAAATAGATTAGAGGGAGGTATGTCCAGTTAGGAGATTTTTTAGTTTAAGGATAATATAGGCCCGGAATAATGTAGTAGAAATAAATTTAGAGAAGGGAAAACAAATGTAGCATATATTTCATGGGTATTTATAAGATAGAATTGGTAGGCAGAAGTTGAAGAGTTTCTATGTTTCTGCTTTGGATGGTGTTTTAGGTAGTGTTGGCATTACCGAAAGCACACAAATAGAAACACATTTTGAGGCTGGAGTAGAAGGAATCCTGATATAAGTTTTAAGTTGTGCATGTAATTTTGGAATACCTATATTCATGAAGATAAATATATTGGTCTGGGTCTTAGAATAGGGAGAGAGAAGAAAGTTACAGATTTGAGAGTTATCATAGAGGTTTTGCTTGTTTGTTTTAAATCTGCTCTTTACCTCCTTTTCTGAACATACTCCTTTCCTATATTACTGATTCTGGTTTGACTATTAATCAAGGGCTTTGCCACTCCTCTCGGAGTTGAGGGTACATGACCCAAACCAGTCATGTCAGTCAATCAGAAAACAAAACTATGTACTGGTAAGGATGCTGGGAAAACAAGGGTCATGCTCTTTTCAATGGGATCATGAGCTATAAGAACAAGTAAGCCAAGAGTAATCTATGGGCATCTTTGTCTCCAAATAGGTGAAGTCTGCAAATGAAGCCACTCTGGAGGAAAAAAGCTAACAAATTAAGAAAGCCAGAGGTCTGCTGATATTTTTGAACCACTAGGTCCAACCAAGCCTTTAGTTAACTTTCCCCTGAATGTTTTAGTCATGTGAGCCAATAAATTTTGAATGTTATTCCTTATGCTTGTTTATATTTCTGTGATTTGTATCCAAAAGAGTCTTAACGAATTCAGAGGTTTTCCCCAAGTGAGTCATAATTCACATTGTGGGAATGAGTGCCATAGCTCAGATCAGAGCATAGTAAGTGAGAATAGAAAAAGACCCAGCTAGTATAATCAGGAGAAACATGAAAATTAAAAGGTAAATAGAGGGAAAGAATCCCATAAAGAACCCTGGGAAAGATCGATTAAGAGGCCCAGAAGAGAGAAGTATGACAGAAGCCAAGGAAGTGAAGGGAGTGTCAAGAATAATGGAATGGGGAGAGGTGAAGTCACATTAAATAGGACAAGGTATAGCAACATGTCTGTCTGATTTAGCAATGTGAAGGCTTTGGATGACTTTAGTATGAATCATTTTAGTAGAGTGGTGGGCACAAGACAGATTGAAGAGGTGTGAGAAAGTGAAGTCAGTGAACTGGATTTATCTTTCAAGAAGATTACCTGCAAAGGGAAGTGGAAAATTGGATTACCCACATGGGAATACAGGCTAGAAAGAGGATGTCTTTCTTTTTTTTTTTTAATTTATTTTTTGGGGGTTTCTTTTTAAGTTGGGAGAGATGGCACCTGTATATATGCTGAGAGAAGGTACTATTTTCTCCTGTCCTTTGTTGTTTAACTATGGTACTTTTTACTGTAGTAGAAGACTCGACTCGTGGAGATTGAACCAACATAAAATGCCATGTAGATAAGAACAGTTGATAAATATGCATTAGAGGCCTGTTGGTCTCTTTCATGCACTTGTATAAGTCCTAGAGGTTTCCCATATTTCGATATTTCATTTTTCTTTCATACTATAAAGTAGAATAGCTTGTTTTTCACTGAAACATGCACACTAAGCCATGACAAGGTCTTTCATCCATAACATAACACAAGTAGGAGCGAATGGCTGGCTCATTCACATATTTTTAAAACAAAACACTTTCTTTGCTTTATTACTGAACGGAATTATATTTCCAACAGAAGGTTGTCATGATCCATTTTAAGATATCTGTGTTAGCTGGAGTTAAGATAATTTGATTTATTTCAATAAACTAAGCTCAAAGCTTTGCATTAGTTGATGACAGTTCTACTGATTAGATGTCATCTTTTTTAACCCTTTTATTACAAAATGCAAGTAACATCTAATGAGCCACTTGGGACATGCATTTACTTCTCAGTTTCATCTCTTTTTAAAGGCAATAACAACAATATGGAAAAGAAAATTTCAAAAGAAAACCACAACATTGCTTCTTAAGGCATTAAACTTTTAACAAGTGGCCTATTACTCATTTAAAAGGAAAAATCCTCAAATCTTGCATTAAATAACAATGTTCTAATAGTCTTTTCTGACTCTTCTAGCCTGTAAACAAAATCTAGAGTAACATAAACTAAAATAACTCATAACAATAGATAGATTTTAAGAGATTAAAAAGTCTGTCTGCACTTGGGATATAGAAACCTGACTAGGAAGCAGTTGGAGGTGAGCACCTTCCCTTTCAGTCTGCATTTGGGTGTTTGGCTTGGGTGTATACAGCCACAAAAGAAAATGTGTCATGAAAAGAAATGGAAACAAACAAATCATAATACCAAAAGAAAGAAAAAAATCCCTCAAACCACTTTCACAGTCCTCTATTTATACTAGCACATTCTGGGAAAATCACTCAAAAACCTGTTACTAATCATTTAAACCTTAGGCTGTCGACATTTTTCTGCTTTGCTAGCCAAATAGTCATGTGCAGCAGCCAGAGGGTTAAAGAGCCAGATTTCCTGTCCCATACTGTAGCTTTGTGTGAGCAATATGGAGGACCTCATCATCGCTCAGAGGCTCCTGTTGAACATGAAGGGGTATATCCAGGCAAAAATATGTGCAGCCTTCTGGGCCAGATTTGCTCCGGAAGGGCTTCTAAGTTGGCTGTGCAGTGGACTAGGCTGTCCAGACCTGCTGTTCCACAAAGGCCAAGATTCTCTCTCCGTGTGCCTAGTTCTCCAGCCAGCAGACCATACAAAGCCTGCTTTGCCTCGGTCCAGACACCCTCCAGAACTATGAGAAAGTCTTTGTGTTGTTTTAGGAAATATAATACACAATCTAATATAAATTAGATTGTTTGGATTTTGGTAGACCAAAACCAGAAACTTTTCAGTTTTCACATAGAAATAAAACAAATGAAACAGAACACAGAACTAGATAGTTTCTAGGATTTATACTGTAGAAGACAACAGAATCTTCTATTTCTTGACTTAAAAAAATCTTAAAAGTCAGTCAATTATACAACAAATTATATCTCCAGTGGCCTACATGCAATGCTTTAACAGTCTTATATCAACAGAAAATTATTGATATGCTGATTATATGTACTGTATTTAATTTCTTTAATAAATATGTTCCCATGTCAAGGGAATGAGAAAATAACCCTCTTGAGATGCCAGTCACACATCATCATTGTACTTTGTGACCTAGAGTGCAGAATTATTGATTTTAATTTCTCTGCCTCTGTTCCTTTGACTCACTATTATCCACGCTTGGTTAACAAAATGAGGACAAAAATACTAAAAGTAGGCAATTTTTTGTGAACAATTATTAATATTTTTCACTTTATAAAAAAATCAAACTTCAAATTCAATTTGACAAGAAATCTGCCCACACTATCTCCTTCTATAAACTTCCCCAGTGAGAGTCTGGACTTTGAAAATCTAGTCTCTGATAGAATAAAAGGTGACAAAAACCTAAAAACAAGCCAGAGAAAGCTCAAGGTTTGTTTCACACTCAGCTTATGGCTGAGGACGGTTCTTGTCAACACCCACCATGACTCAGTCACCGTGACCAGAAATTTCAAGATAAGCCTTGCAGGTAGAAACAAAACCAGTGAAACATTTGATTCTTCTGTGCCATCTGAACACCGTTGTCTTGCTTGTTCAGAAATCTGGCTGAACTAGATCGACATGTGTCACTGAATCCTTTGCTGTCATAATCAAAGCTCAGTGATCTAGTGCAGACGAAGATTGACCCAGGATCAACACAAACCACTGTGGGTCCTTGGAGTCAGACTCAAAAACTTAGATTCTATCATGCCCTTAATTATCAAATGTGTTTCCTGTGAAGAAAGGAGTACTGTTTAAAATGTTTGATAATCTGACAAGGCCATAAGGCTTAATGGAATCGATGATTACACACAGATGGACGATTAACTCTCGAGGTTTAACGTTAAAAAAAAAAAGTAACTGTGCTGGATTGCTACTTAATGGAATTACACTGCCCATATGGAAAAGAACTATACCCTAAATATACCCAGAATGATGGAACAGGTGGCAGAATCTGGGCAAGACTGCTTGGAATGCACAAAAGCATTCTGAACTTGTAACTGCCAGAAAAGATTTCTGGAGGAAAAAAAAAAAGAGGGGAATCTTTGAAATTGTGTTAACTTTTCTACATTTTGGAAATATGAATTGCAAAAATCATTAGAAAACTGAACCTCAAAGTATACTTTTTCCAGCAAGTGCTTTCTTCATACTATCTTTCAGAAACCTGCACATTATGTCTGTTTGTGACTGAGGTAAAGTTTGATGTATGGATTATTATTTAGCTCCAACACAAACCCAGTGAGAGAAAAAACCATATCTGCCTTGACAACAGCTATATCCTCCAAAAGATGTAATTGGGAGAATGAGATTAAAACTATTAACTAAAGTAAAGACTGGACATTATTTCTGGATTTCATATTCTTTAATGACGATTTATGTCCCCACTTCCATGGATAAACAAGAGCTGCATATGTGAAAATGGTGGCAAGATACGCACTAATAAGCATGTACAGAGAAACAAGCAAATGAGAAGGAAGTATAATTTCTAAGAAATTATTGTTGATAGCAAGTAATTTATTTGTGATTTTTTGCTCCAACTCAGCAGGGGTTTTATTTTAAATATTAATAACTTCAGTTGACAGAAGACTCTGTCTTCTGGGCATGGAAAGATGTAGGGATAGAATTTAGAAAGCTTTAGTAGTGATAAACTGAGTAGGTAAGCAGTATCGAGCATTTGCTATGCGCCGAGTACCAGTTGCTTTAGATGCATTATTTTATTTAATTCTTAATACGACCCTTTGAGTTATTTCCCATTTTACAGATGAGGAATCTGACTAAAGGGCATTTAGTAAGCTTCCCAAGGCCACAGAACTAGTAGTTGATAAAGCTGGGACTAAAAAAAGAGACTGGTCTTGTCAGAGTCCTTTCACACATGACCATTTTGGTCAATGTCTATTTACCACTCTCTCTCCCTGCGTCTGTGTCTCACGTCTCTAGTTTTGCACATGTGTGCACATTCCTGGACTCCTCTTGGGGCCTGATGCCTTCCATAAGCCATGTGAAGCTATACTGTCCACAAGGCTCTATTAGGACCTTTAGAAAAGCATAAGTAAGGATGGAAGACACCACGGAGCACTACCCTCCACAAAATAGTTAATTAAAAAAACTAACACTAAATTATAAAATGAGCATGAAGAAGCTCCGCAGCATTGTTTCTATCCCATAAAGTTCTACATTTTTACTTTTGAAATATTAAATTAAAATCTTAAAAAAATTTTTTTTGATGCCTCTGCTTGGCTGATGTCTTAAGTACACGCTTGTTATGCCCAATGGAAAATTCAGTAAAACTCTATCTTTGGGTCTACACAACAATTCTGAAAAATTATGAAAGAATTATCTTGGTTAAAGCAATCATTGCATTTCATTACATAATTTTAATGATTAGCACTTTCAGATCTCTGTTATGACTCTACCATAAAAATGGGACACACTGAAGTGTCTACACTAAAAAGAATCTTGGTACAATTACTCAGACCAAGTGGTCACTGAGTGTATAGACACAGCTTCCTCTAGCTGCTTGCTCTTTAGCTTTCCAAACATGGGATTTTTATACATTTTGGTATACGTATATTATCAAAATAATTTTTTTCAGACTTTGTTTTCTATCCAGAGAAATTCTATCACTGATGAGAGACAAGATAAAAGAGTGGAAAGACTTCCAGCCCAGTGAGGAGAACTCCTTTCGGTTTTTAATACTTCATTTTTTGCTAATTAGTTGTAAACTTTGTTCTTTTAAAAGCTCTAGGCCTCAGTTTCTCTCTTAAGATATTAATCCTGCTTATATCATAGGAATTCTGAAACAAATTAAAAAATGAACTAAGTGAAATTGTTTGAAAAAGTAAGCATGGTACAGGAGCTGTTGAAGATTGGAGGCTATGTGCTTTCCTTCCCCACAGTATCCTGTACAACAGAGGTGCTCAATCGGCCTAAGTGATCAATGAAGACAATTCTTGCCCAAACAGATTGTAAAATCCTTAAGGGTAGGAGACATACCTCATAGTGAGGACTCAAAGAATGCTGGCTTTGATAAGAAAGCCTTCAAAATACAATTGAGTAGTGTAGAGGACAACAAAATGCAAAGGATTTAGGTAGAACATATAACTTCAAGTTGCACTATTAGCATAGTAGCTTTTGTTGTTGTGGATATATTTTCACAGAAAATAGAGTATTTTTATCAAAGGAATCTAGATTATTCTTTACTCATACGACTATCAAACTTATTCTGTGCCTATATAGAATTCTTTAATTGATTGAATATCGATTATATAGTCATGCAATGCATAACGACATTGTGATCAATGATGGAACACATATACGACAGTGATCTCATAAGATTAGTACCTGATGGTGTAGTAGGCTATACCATCTAGTTTTGTGTAAGTACACTCCACGATGTTCGCACAACCATGAAATCGCTCAACGATGCATTTCTCAGAACTACGGCCTCCCCTTCGTTAAGTGACACATGACTATAGGCTTATTTTTTTTTTAGTTATTATAGCTTCCAGTTCTACATGAGGTACTTCTTCCAAACCCCAACAGATAGCTTACTGCTTTGATGATGTGGAGTAAGGGAAATATGTTGATGGAGGCTAGTGTTGAATTATAAATCTTTATCCTTTTAGCAATAGGTAGTTGTAGTTTTAATAAGATATCTAGAATCACTGTTTAATATCCTTAAAATATTTAATATTTAATCAAATTGGACATACTTCATTAAATGTCCTATTAGTGATTTTCAAATGGCAGGTTTGTTTTATTTATTCATTTTTAATACAGTATATTTTTTGCCTGATAGAGACTCAATCTGGTGATTGCAATGGAATCTTAAAAACTGATCCCAGCAAACAGTTAGTGTTCCAAGGATCACTATCATTTTGTACCATTTAATGCAAAGTTAACTCCTAAGGAAAAACCTTAAGGCAGCCTGTGAGATGAAAGTCACCTCAGGACTCATGCCAGGGGTAAATGGGTTGGCAGAGATGTTACAATTGCCTAGAGAGGGATAAAAGAAATCATGTGTGTTTTTGAGGGGGACTGATAGCAGGATTTCTATTTAAAGGCACAGTCTTTACCCAGGGAATTCCAACATGTTTTGTTATGTGGATCGTATTTGTTGTTTCTCTAAGACTAATCATGGTCCTGGAAATGACCCTGGTCGCTTACTTCTTGATCAATCCAAATACATGACACAATTGCTCCTCTGAAGCCCAGATAGCAGGGAAAGAGGGGTGATATTGTCTATTTAATGAGCTTCATTCACAACCAGGAAAGTAGAAGTCATTTCCCTGTTTTATATCATCAAACAAGACGGGATATAGCAGGCTCTGGAGAATATGTATAAAATCGGTCAAGGAACAAAGGGTCAGGCAGGATGAACAGTAAGTCTAGGATTTCTAGCATTTGTATCAGACACGGCTTTGTTATCATAGCAGAGGGTAGAGCATTTGTACCATCCTGGTCACTCAGACTCAACACGGCAATTTAGGAATATGTGCGGGGGAGAAGACGGGGGTGGAGAAAAAGGCAAGAGCTTGAACGTATGAGCTACTAATGCTTTTTAACCAATTCTCGTGGCTGTTTACACCATAGCCTTCAAGACCTGATGATGAGATGAATATGGACACGACATGTCAGATAATTCTTATGCAGAACAAGACTCTCCTGACAGTACAATTGTTTCAAACCACATGCTGCAAATGAATCTTAGTCTTGATTGCCCTTTCCTCATAAGACAACAAAGGTAGATCAAAGCATAAGTCATGATTAAGTTGGAAACAACCATAATTGTCAGTACTTGTTTTCACCCTATCCTCCATGTAAATATTTTCTTACGCTGGGTAATTTTTTGCCTTCTCCCTTCCCCATATGCGTATATGTATATAAGTCACATTGTGCTCACACCAGTGTTACACACACACACACACACGATACAGAAAAAAGAGAAAAAATAACATCTCAAATCATGATAAGCAACTTCCCAAAAACAAAACTGTGAATGTCAGATCCAGGGAAACTAGCTTAACAAAATGCTCCCAATTTTAGTTTCCTTTGAAGATCAACAATCCGTGGCTAGACTAACACTCCTTTTTAATCAGAAATCTTTGAGACAGTTTTTGTTCAGAGATGCTTAGCCCTTTTTCTGTAGATGATTTTAGAATTGTTTTAGATTACATGCAATTCAGAGTCTACGGAACCTCCTTAAATAGGACTTCTCTTCATTCAGTAATCAATACCTATAACTTGCCACCATGCTTTAATTCAAAATCTGGATTTTCCTCATCGTGTGTCTCTAGTGGATCTGATGTTTCACAATAATGTGTCTGAGTGATAAGTGCAATACCATTCATTTTAATCTGAGTGATTTGTTCTAAAACCATGGGGGACATCTGGAGTGCATTGATACAGAGAAGCAAGGACTGTGAGTCCTATCATCTCTCTGGCATCCACTTGTAAGCCCATTAAAGGTTTTATATATTAAGAATATTCATTATTTTTTTTTACTAATTCAACGTCAGAATTCCTTATTAGTCTCACAGCTTCTGGGAACAAGTTACAAAAAACTCAGCACAAAACTCTTGTATAATTTTTCCTGTGCTTCTATTGCCCATCATCACATGTCCTGTTAGTATCCTAAACCTGACATGCCATATAAAAAATATGCAGTTATCAGAAAGATATTATACGAAGTGTTATATGAATATAATGTCACTTGTATGTTGCTACGTACCTGTATTTGAAAACAGAATAGGATGATCATCCTAAGCCCCACGATAGGTCCAAGAGCAAGATGGAAGTAAGGTCTTTACGGATACCTTCAAAACCCTAATCCAAGCTTAAATGTACTACTTGAGACTAGTTCATTTTATTTTTTAACTGAAAGTTATTCTGGGGTTTATTTTGTTATTTTTTTGGCTTCTTTGTCTTAGTTGAACGATTCATTTTGAGGTTTTTTAAAAAATTATTTTTCCTTTGCCAGTTATTGATTATTAAATTGTAGTTCTCAGCTTGTGACTGCAAGAACAGATGTCTCCTAGTTGGAGTGAGATCACAAGATTTCTTTTGAATGAATGTAATGAATGTAAGGAAAATATACCACTATAGGAGAGCAGAAGTCGTGTGTCTCCTAGACAGTGGAAGAAGTCTCCTCAGGATACAAACCAAACTAGAGACAGGTATTGTGTTTACTTTAAACTGTTCAATGATTAGTTTAGAAATCAAGGAAACAGACATAGGGTTGACAATTTCATCCATGTAGTTTTCTCTCGAGATTTTAATTCACTCATGTTAGCAAATATTACTAGGGAAAGCACTGCTTGTTAATGTCCCTTTAAAAGTTGTTACTGCACAAGTATTTATTTATTAGGAAAATGGAAACTGTCACCTCAGATCTCATTTATTATGCATTTTCACATAACTCACCTTCTGATGTGAAACTATATTTAGGTCTGTCTAACCTCAATATTCTTCAATATTTAATTTAGCATTTATGGAGAACCTTTTTGTGACATAAAATATTCTGGAACATAGCATCTACCTTGTATATTGAGGATGCTATATAGAAAGATATATATAGACATAGTTTGGGAGGTAGATTTATAGAAATAAATACAGAAATGAATATATAAAAACAAATATGATAAGATGGTAGTACAGTGTGAGTATTAAGAGAATAGAGACATTATTGTAAAATGTTTTCTATTTTAATACATTTATCTTGTTATTTAACAATTATTTATTTGTAAGCCTGGCCATAAAGTTGTCATAATTCATAAATATTATGGAAACCTCAAGTCACAAATTATTCCTGATTCTGTTTAATAGTTGGAAATATTTATTAGATTGAATGCCAATTAATGTTTTATGTAACAGCTCCTTTTTTTTTTGGTAAGGAAGATTAGCCCTGAGCTAACATCTATTGCCAATCCTCCTCTTTCTGCTGAGGAAGATTGGCCCTGGGCTAACATTCATGCCCATCTTCCTCTACTTGATATGTGGGATGCCTGCCACAGGATGGCTTGATAAGCAGTACGTAGAGCCACGCCTGGGATCCGAACCTGCGAACCCCGGGCCACCAAAGCGGGGTGCGCAAACTTAACCACTATGCAACCAGGCCAGCCCCTGTAACAGTCTATTTTAAGGAACTCACAAAAAAATTTCAACCAACCAAATTCTAAAGAAGATCCAATTATTTGTCTTTTCCTCTTGAACAAAGTTGCCCAGTTTTAAGCTTTTTTATACTGTATTTTTTATTCTCTAATTCCAGATAATTTCTATTTTCTCTTTCTCCAGATATGGCTCTTTTCTTTATTTCTTTGTTTTTTTTTTTTTTTTTTTCTCCTGAAAATGGCTGTGTTTTCTTTTGGACATTTTGAAAGCTAATACAAGTTCTTTATTGTAGATAAAAAGGCCCAAATTTCCAGATTTCCCCATGGAATTCTCCAATGCTGCTATTTGTTCTAGTGTAGTTCTCTGACAAAAATAAAAAAACCAATCTCAGAACGTAGTGCAAGAGGAAGGAAGAGAGAGGTTAGCCCCCTCTTACCATTTGCAGTAAAATCTCTGTGCCAAAGTTTTCTGGAGGTTTTTACTTCTAGTCCATCAGAAATCATATTACCTGATACTATCTCGTTTGAAAACTCCTAACTTTATTATTTAGTGAACCTCCTACAGCCACTTCAGAATGAATTATCTGGCAAACTATTAATAGGTTCATTCCATAACCACCAAATAATTTCATGTCCTATCACAATTCTATCAGACTCTGACTCAATAAGAATGCAAATTTTAAACTGTTTGCAAGGAAAATATATGATCCATTTTTATTATGCCAGCGCGTCCAACAAGGTGCTGGAAAACTAGAAATAGAACATTGATTCTAAATTCAACATAATATTTTCTTGAGCCACTACTAGATTCAATGCAGTGTAAAAAACACAATGGTAAATAAGACAAGCCTAAGTCTCTCAAAGGTGGAGAAGACTTCAAAATGGTAATATGAGATGTATTTTTAAGAGGGATGCATAAATAACATAGATAATTTTGTTGAAGGGAGACAGAAGAGCTGACGAGGTCAGGAGAGAAAGGCAATTAAAGAAAACTTCAGGACATAGATGATGGTTCGGTTTGGTCTTCAGGGGAAGAGGGTGAGTGGAGAATATTTCAGGCAACAGAAATGAAATGAGCAACAGAAGTAGAAAAGTGCACATGCCTGATAAATATTTACTGATCAAAATGGTCCTAGAGATAGTCAAATCTTTTTGTTTTCTTGGCAATGAGTTGGAATACCCCACCTTAAAATCTCATGAACTTTTTGAGTGTTGAGTGCATTTTGTCACCTTTTCATACTTGATTTCTGCAGATAAAGTGGATGTTTCCATATCCATCCATCTGCTAATCAGGGATCATTTTGAAATTGAGTGTAAGAAAAAAGAAAAATAAAAGAGACCATGAAGCTGTGTTACATCTTGAAGTGCATTAAAATATAAAAACAAAAACTAAGGACACGCTCCAAGTGACTCATTTGTTATTCAGTATTCCACAACTTAGTGACAATAACTGGCAGTATAATAATTTCACAGTGTCATCCTAGTGGAACATAGGGTTCCCATAAGAATACATTTCTATCTCCTTCAACATCACCATTAAAATGAATTATTTGTTTCTGATTAATTAGGACCCAGTTTCTTCCTTCTTGGCATTGCATTTTTCCTCCTGTTCAGTCTATCTGGACAGGCTAGATCTGCGTGGGCACACACTAGTTTGTGAGATTCTGGATCAGAACTCAGTGGCTTTGCAACAGCGATAAACCTAACTTCTGGTAACTGTGAATTTGTGTTCCAAAGTGCCACAAACCGCACGGTAAGATGCCACAAAAAGGAGCAGTAACTAGGTCGGGTTTTTGGCAGTCTTCATGAAGCAGTAGCTCCAACGCTGGCTTGCCAGTGATTAAATAGAGCTGAGAAACATTTTTTCCTTATCTTCCTTTAGCAGAATAAAAAACGCTCAGATTAACTGATGGGAAATGGAGAAGAAAAAGGAAAACTCTTTGGAGAAGAGGAGTTTAATTGCCAACTACCTAAAGTCCAATTATTTGGGTCCAGTAAGAGCAGAACTTGAATAAGGGTGCGTGCTACAGGTGTAGCCAGAATGTGCGTGTGTGTTGGGGAAAGGGTTCCTGTTGGGAGGGGGTGAGAGTGTTCTCTCTGTTCTCCACAATCCTGTAACAGTGCATGGCTAGCTGTCAGCAAAGTCTTCAGAAGGATGCCATTTTCCTAATACTTTTCATTACATTATGGTTAGGTAATTAGTAATTCATTCGCTATTTTGGAAAAGCAAAGCAATATGCTAGCTTGGTGGTATAACATTAAACTTCAGGACAGGCTGAGCCTTTTCCGGGCAGAAGGTACTCCTTTGGAGCATGGTTGGAAGTTCAGTTTAGCACACACCAGGCATAAGTGACATTGCTGTTCAAATTTGGCCTGTGCAAAGACATAGCCCACTCTCTAGTTCTGAATATATTCTTTCCAATGAATTCATGATTCCCAATGATTAACAATGAGTATGAAAGAAAGCAAAAGGCTAAGATGAAACTGGAGAAAGTAAACATTTGGGAGACAGCATTAAGGAAGCCAATTCACATGTTTTGTAAAATGCCAGAATTATTACCTTTCTGGGTGCTTAGAAAAGAAATTATCTTAAAATATAACACTTCTTTCTCTTTCCATCCTAGTAAATCCAGTCAACAGGATTTAGCACTGGGAAGAAGCCCAGAAGGTTTGAAATCTTGTTAAAAAAAAAAAAAGTATATTTTTAGAAATATGGTAACAGCTGCTAAGAAATGTATTTCTATTTTGTAGTTAGTGTAAGCTGCCTAACATAAATGTGTGGTAGAGAAAGATAACATAGATAAGGCAAGTGGAGAGAATTATAGCAAAGTGAACACTATCTTTGGTTGTTGTTGAAAGAAAAATTGAGTACTAAAGATGGCATTTTCTCAAAATAAAGCTATAAATTGTATATATAAGGGCTAAAATTAGATAGCTAGTCTGTCTCTCTCAATCTCTTCTCCCCCTTCTCCTACCTCCCTTCCTTTCTTATCTATTTTTTAAGTCTTTTTCCTAATGGAATCTCAGCCAGCATTAACATAATAGAATAGATCTTATTAAAAATCACCTTCCAATGTCCCCAAATATGCTACCACCTGTCAAATATATAATCTATCAAATTTTCACATTAAAAAATAATTTAAAGATTTTTAGATAAATGTCTCATTGATTTAATAGGTGAACTATTTTGCAAATGACTGAGTTAACTATTGTTTATTCCCTTGTGATGCAATTTTTGTTTCAGGGTTATTGTTAAAGAATACAGTGAAAATAAGAAGAAACACATATGCATGGCAATCTTTTCACATTTAAAATGGGTATAATATTCTAGATTTTGTTTTACCTGTGATTGGATTTGTTGAAAAATAATGACAACACATATTTGGGAAATGGTTATCTATTATCAAATGTAATATTTGTGTTATGTTTCTAAATCTTAGGCTTCTTTTACCCTTGGAACTGGTGGCAGGGGCCACTCCTCCCAATAAAAGCACACAAACTCTTTTTCTTTGGGGTCTTTTCCATCTACTCTCTAATGAAAAACAGCCTGGGATTGGTATCAAACTGAGATAACTGTGCATGTGGTTTGTAACCTAGGTTTCTTGCATAGAAATTTAATATATTATTTCATCAATTAATTATATTAATAACACGATATTGTTATGACTAATAACAATTACTAAATGAATACTTGGGAAGGCGAGTGTTTTAGAAAATTCAAGAAATCTCAAAAATGCTCTTAATAATTATTCCTTGGTCCAGAATAACACATTTTAGTAAGTCTTTAACTTTGCTTTCCTAGATTTCCCTGGAAATGTTCTGTAGTTTTCTCTACAGTTGATACACACGTAAAAAGTCAGTGCACCATATTTCTCTCATTCATATCCTAGAAGATAGAGCTCATCTCTGTCATCAACCATCCCTCCTTCTACTCCCTTCCCAGACAGCTCAAATTCAAGTGTTTATTCTCACTCTCTTCCTCTCCCACTGTCCTTCCTTCTGGCTCACTAGCTGTTTCTCTCTCTTAAATCCCTTCTCTTCA
The DNA here is from genome assembly GCF_057802395.1 of Ceratotherium simum simum. NCBI lineage: Eukaryota > Metazoa > Chordata > Mammalia > Perissodactyla > Rhinocerotidae > Ceratotherium > Ceratotherium simum. Next base: position 64,828,110 of record NC_141907.1, on the reverse strand, counting down.
TTGTCATGTACTCTGGAGACTTGGGAGAGCATTTTTCAGAGGATCCAAAAAGGTGCTTGCAATCTGTTTTAACACACGCCCATCTCCACCTCCCACAACACAACCTATCCCTCATTTTACAATGTCAGCTTTCTCTCCTATTGGCGACAGTAAAAAAGTAATTTAAAACCATGTTGTTCAGGGCTGGCCTGGTGGTGTAGTGGTTAAGTTCGTGTGCTCTGCTTTGGCAGTCTGGGTTTCGCAGGTTCAGATCCCGGGGATGGATCTATGCACCACTTATCAAGCCATGCTGTGGCAGGTATCCCACATATAAACTAGAGGAAGATGGGCATGGATGTTAGCCCAGGGCCAATCTTCCTCAGCAAAAAGAGGAGGATTGGCAATAGATGTTAGCTCAGGGCCAATATTCATCATAAAAAAAAAAATGTATTGTTCATATATGGCCATAAAATATGCCCAGGAACCACTTTACAAAGAAACATTGTGCTCAATCTGGTATCCTGGGAAAAGACGATTATGGGAAATCTTTCTGCTGCTTTAGAGATGGGACCATGTCTGACTCCTCCTTATATCAGCAGCATCTATTACAAAGACTAACATAGCAGGAGATGGTCAGGTACCTGTTGCATCAAATTTAATTTAATTGTTTTCACTTTAATTTTGAAATATAAATTGAACATTATGAGTCTAATTTTCCCAATCAGTACTGTTTACTGAATTCCAAAACATTTCCTCCCCCAATGAGCTACATTCTGCTAAAGAGACCACAAAATATAGGGTAAGAGATGGTCAATTGACAGTCAACAATGGTCCTTTGACGAATAATCAAAATAATATCTGTCGTATAATGAGTATTTCTATATGTCAGGCAATGTTCTAAGTGCTTTACATATTTACCTCATTTAACCCCTGAAAAAAGAGTATAAGGCATATACTATCATTATCCATTTTACAGATGAGGAAATTCAGGCAGAAAAAACAAAAAACTTGCCCAAGGTCACACAGCTAGTAAGTGATAGAGTCAGCATTTGAATTAATGAAATCTAAATTGAGAGTGGACAAATTTAAAACTACAATTCAGGTTTATATGACAAATTTTATCTCCACATTAGATAGCAACATGCATTTGTAACCTCAAAAAGGTCACAAAGCTAATTTATTGAAACTCGCTTGTTATATATTGTTCTGACTGCCATAATTTTCCCAAGGAAAATTTAAGCAACTTCATAGCACAGGGATCTATGAATATTAAAAAATAATTAACACATTTGCATGCACAAAATATCTATTTTCAGAGATACACTTTATGAATGAGATGGAGAGAAGAGGATAGGAAAAGAATATGCATCATGGTGAAAAGCTTGAAAACCAAAAGTTTGGTTGGGAGATCAAACTTATTTGAAAAGAGCAGATTAAAAAAATGGCTATAATTCTTCCTCTTCCGAATCTGAGTCCCTCGCAAAATAACTTTGCCACTGCTTCCATCAAGAGGACTCTATTTCTCCAGCTTATATCTGAGCTGTCCTTTTGAGTGCATTTGGCCAATAGAATGTGGTAGATATGCCAGTTCTAAGTGTGAATTTCAAGGGGTTTTACATGATTCCATTCTTCTTGCCCTTTGAGCCTGGCGACTGCCATATGGGCAAACCCTGGCTAGCCTGATGGATGTTAAGAGAGATATAGCACAGTAGTCCCGTTGCTTCACTCAACAACCAGCCAATGCCCAGAAGCAGAACCACCTAGCTGATCTGTCAGGTTAACATAGATGCATGAGCAAACTCAGTCACCATCAACCAGACTTGTCCAGATCAACACAACAGCCCATCTGACCCATAGACTTGTGAAAAATAATAAATTCTTATTGTTTTAAGCATCTAAGTTTTGCAGTGGTTTGTTACGCAGTAAAAGATAACTGATATAGCACATATGATAATTACTTAAATGATAATATTGCTGCTTTCATGTGAAAATGTGCTTGCTATTTCCCTGGACTGCCATGACTTAATTTCACTTATTTTTAACAGTTAAAACTTTCCTAAAGGGACCTGCCCAGTGGCATAGCAGTTAAGTGTGTGAGCTCTGCTTCAGCGACCCAGGGTTCACAGCTTTGGATCCTGGGTGCGCACCGATGCACCACTTGTCAAACCATGCTGTGGTGGCATCCATATAAAGTAGAGGAAGATGGGCATGGATGTTAGCCCAGGGCCAATCTTCCTCAGTAAAAAAGAGGAGGATTGGCAACAGATGTTAGCTCAGGGTTGAGCTTCCTCACAAAAAAAAAAAAAAAGAGAGAGAGAGAGAAGAAAAACTTTCCTATAAAGCATCAAAATAAAAAGAAAATTTGCTTATATGACAAATTTCATCTTTGCTGTCTATGGCAGTGGCATTGCCCGTTATGATTTGTCATGAAATTTTATTTTCAAAGCTAAAAATTAATTACAAACATGAAACAAATCATAGTGTTAAGACATACATTAAAAACAAATTACAATCTCAAAATGGATAATTTACAGCTTGGAAAATTAATTGATTAAACCTAAAGTGCATAAAAATAATTGGAAAAACTGAGGAGTGAACAAACCAATGACAACGTTATGCAACTAAATAAAAAGGAATGTGTAATGAGCAAAACTGCAGCCAAAAAAATCAATAGTTGTAATTCAACCATAAGACCCTGGGTGGAGATAGGTTGAAATCCCAATTTGGAGAGCATCACTATATTGCAGGGATGGACAGATGACACAAGAAACCAAATCCTGTCCCTTCAGCAAAGTCAAAGTAGAAACTATAATGTTGGCATTAAAATCAGTCATAAATTCAAAAAATACAAAATATGTAATAGATATTACACTTTAAGGCAGCACTACAAATATATAAGTAATTTAATATCTGCTACATCTGTTATCTATTGCTATCTTTTCTATTCCTTTCAATGTTCTTTTAGATTGGCTTTTGTGAAAACCTGTATCTATAGAATTTGTTCAAGACGTTGTCTTAAAAAAATGACTTTGTCTGTGATCCAGAAATAATGAGAAATAAAGCAAATAACAATACAGCATTTTTATACCAAATAGAATTTTGTTCTGAGTCTTATCATTTTTAGTTTTTATTTTAAGACTGGAGAAGGTTTGGATTTTTATATTTGGAACAAATACTACAAAACATTTAAACATGTATGTTATAAAGATCCACATAGAGAAATTCAATACAAAAAAACATTTTAAGCATCATAGTTTGTATAACAAACTATTTTCAATTTTGTCTAAATTCAATATTGCAAAATTGACGTAGACTAGGTTTTCATCCAGTTTAGCACTAAAAATTTCTATGGACTTAATCCTTTTGTTATCAAAGAAATACTTCATTCCTTAGTCAGGGTTTGGCAGCTTTTTAGAACTGTGCCAGTAATTCATCCATGAATTTGGGGTTGTGAAAAAAGCAGATCCTAAAACTGGAACTTACATTCAGGTAGTTTATTTGAGACTGATCCAGGCAGCAAAAGTGAAGGAAGGGGCAAATTGAGCAAGAAAGGGTACAAAAATCCATAAATATATACTAACTAGCTTTTTGCCAGTGTTGGCAACTAGGACTCGATCCTACTGGGGACATTCTTAGGAACCTTGTAATATGTGGAGTCAAAAAACTACAAAGAAAGTGGTCAAATCCTATAGAATCCCTCGACCCTCAGTCCCTGTGGAAAAACTTGATGAACTGCAAGCACAATGTCATTTGCAATAAACAGTTATAGGAAGATAAAAGAAAGGAATGACTGGCTTAGACAGAAGAACTAAGAAAAAATGCCCTGCATATTCTAATAAGCTACTTATTTGCACATTTCTTCACTCATTTTTTCACAAACATTTTCTAAGTGCTGATTATGCTAGCAGACATTTATCAAGGTCTTTGGTGGTCAACTTAAACTTAATCTTGCATGGTAGACCAATAGACACTTGTTTTACACTCAACTGAAAGATGTACTAATGTGACTCCTGAATTTATTTATGCTATGATTCAGATATTGTTTAGTAATATCTTTTTGGCTGTGAGTTCTCATTACAAACACTGCTAGGAAGGCAATTCAGGGCAGAAAGGACAGTCTTTCTAACGAGTAGTGTTGATACAATTGGACATCCATATGCAAAAAGAAAAAGAAAAAAACTTCAAACTGTACCTCATACCATACACAGAAATTAACTAAAAATGGATTATAAGCTTAAATGTAAAATTGCAAATAGTAAAATTTAAAGAAGAGAACAAGAGAAAAGTCTTCATGCCTTTGGGCTAGGCAAAGTTTTTTCAATATGATGCAAAAAGAATGATCCCTAAAAGTTGAATTGATATATTGGACCTCATCACAAATAAAAACTTCTGCTCTTCAAAAGACAATAAAAAAACAAGCCAGAGGAGTGATGTTAAGGTCATGGCAGAGTGAGTTGTTCCCTTAGTCTCTCCCCTTTAAGTTACAACTGAATGCACATTCACTAACCAGCAGAGGATTCCCTGCACAGCTCTACAGGACATCTGAGAGATCCACACAGCTATACATCTGAAGGTGGGAGGACGGGATCACTGGGAGGCAGTGGAAATAGATGAGCACTTGCCCACTTCCTAGTGGCAGCAAGCCAGGTTGTGGATCCTTACACAGCAGCCAGCACAACTGTAAGAGGAGGCAGGTTCAGCCCAGCCTGCTTGAACACTCTTGAACTTGCAGCCTGGCCTGTGGGAGCACCCACCATGCTGTAGCGAATGCCCTACATCGAGTGGCAGTGGCTCAACCCCCGTCAAGGTGCCCACCCACTGAGCACAGTACAGGTGAGAAGGTCCCTTACCTGCTCAGAAGGCACCTTGCCCGCAGTGCACAGCAGCCCATGGGACCCACTGAGTGGCAGTTCAGCCCTCACATAGGTGCCCCTCCGACCTAGTGCACAGCAGCTCAGCTGGTCCCATGCTGAGCACAGAAGCCCCGCCTATGGTGCCTGACCAGCCTACCCAGTGAAAAGGCCCTGCCCATGTGAGCACAACCTAAAGAGTGGCTGTGGCTAGCCCACACAAACACAGAGTAGCCCTCCCCACACAACTTCTAGCAGATGAGGTGGGATCAGAAAACACAGCTTCTGCTGCCCCCTAATAGTGGCAGGTGGAATCTGCAACCTGATACTACCGCAAATGTACTGGCAAAGTATCAATTCATCAAACAACATGAAGAACTACAGTAACATTTCAGAGAAGAAGGAAAATGACAAGTTAGAAACCAATCCTGAAGTCACATAAATTTACAATCTAAATGACAGAGAATTCTAAATAGTTATCATAAAAAAGTCAATGAATTACAAGAAAATACAGAAAGACAGTTTAATGAGCTCAGCAATAGAAATGAGCAGAAGGAATACTCCACCAAAGAGATTGAAACTCTAAAAAAAACAAAAAACAAAAATTCTGGATATGAAGAACACAATTAATGAGATAAAAAATAATCTAGAAACATAAAAAATAAGATGATGTTATAGAGGACAGAATTAGTTAATTAGAGGACAGAAATATAGAAATGCTTCAGGTAGAGGAGGAGAGAGAACTAAGATTTTTAAAAAATGAGGAAATTCTTCAAGAAATATCCAACTCAATTAAGAAAAGCAATATAAGGATGATAGACATTCCAGAAGGAGAAAGGAGCAGAGAGTTTGTTCAAAGAAATTATACCTGAGAACTTCCCAAACCTGGGAAAGGAACTAAACTTACACGTACATGAAGCTAATAGAACTCCTAATTACATCAATGCAAAAAGACCTTCTCCAAGGCATATAATAGTAAACCTGGCAAAAGTCAATGACAAAGAAAAAATAGTAAGGGCAGCAAGGCAGAAGAAAATAACATACAAAGGAACCTCTATCAGACTTTTGGTGGATTTCTTGGCAGAAACCTTACAGGCCAAGAGAGAGTGGAATGATATATTCAAAATACTGAAAGACAAAAACTTTCAGCCGAGAATACTCTGTCCAGTGAAACTATCCTTCGGATATGTTGGAGAAATAAAAATTTTCCCAGATAAACAAAAGCTTAGGGAGTTCATTGCCACTAAACCTCCCTTACAAGAAATGATGAAGGAAGCCCTCCTACCTGAAACAAAAAGGCAAATAATTACAAAGCTTTGAGCAAGGAGACAAATAGACAGACAAAATCAGAAAGTTGCAGATCTCTATCAGAACAGGTTAGCAAGCACTTAAAATAAAAGATAAAGGGAATGAAAGCATCAAAAATAACTATAAACACTTCAATTTAGTCACAAACTCACAACAGAAGAAAGGAAAGAATTTGTGACAACAATAACTCAGAAGGGGAAGGAAAGGGATGGAACCTGCTTAGGTTAATGTAGACAAGAGGCTATCAGAAAATGGACTGTCTCATCTATGATATCTTTTATACAAACCTTACAGTAACCACTAAACAAAGAATCAGAATAGAGCCACAAATCATGAATAAAGAGAAAACTGAGAAAACCATCACAGAAAACCACCAAACTGAAATGGCAGTCAGAAATACAAGAGAAGAGAAACAATGGAAATATAGAACAACTAGAAAACAAGAAAAAAAATGGCATCATTAAGTCCTCATATATCAATAATCACTCTAAATGTAAGTGGATTGAATACTCCAATCAAAAGACACAGAGTGGCTAGATGGATTAAATAACAAGACTCAACAATATGCTCCCTCCAGGAAACACATCTCAGCTCTAAAGACAAACACAGGCTCATAAGGAAGGGATGGAAGATGATACTCCAAGCAAATGGCAGGCAAAAGAAAGCAGGTGTTGTCAAACTTATATCAGACAAAGCAGACTTCAAGATACAAAAGATAATGAGAGACAAAGAGGGGCAGTATATAATGATAAAAGGGACAATTCACCAAGAGGAAATAACACTTCTGAATATATATGTACCTAACACAGGAGCACCAAAGTATATGAAGACCTAAAGGGAGTAATTGACAGCAACATACTAGTAGGGGACCACAACACTCCACTTACATAAGTGGATACATCATCCAGACAGAAAGTCAACACAGAAACAGTGGCCCTCAAAGAAATACTAGACCAGATGGGCTTAATAGATTTCTATAGAACAGTCCATCCAAAAATAGCAGAATACACATTCTTCTCAAGTGCACGTGGAATATTCTCAAAGATAGACCATATGTTGGGAAACAAGGCAAGCCTCAATAAATTTAAGATTGAAATTATATCAAGCATCTTTTCTGACCACAATGCTATGAAGCTAGAAGTCAATTACAAGAAAAAAGCCAGGAAAGCCACAAATATGTAGAGACTAAACAAAATGCTACTGAACAACCACTGGATCAATGAAGAAGTCAAAGGAGAAATCAAAAAATACCTGGAGATAGGGGCCGGCCCGGTGGCATCGTGGTTCAGTTCACCCACTCTGCTTCGGTGGCCCGGGGTTTGCAGGTTCAGATCCCAGGTGCGGACCTATGCACCTCTCATCAAGCCATGCTATGGCAGCATCTCATATACAAAATAGAGGAAGACAGGCACAGATGATAGCTCAGGGCTGATATTCCCCACCAAAAAAAAATACCTGGAGACAAATGAAAACCAAAATACAACATACCAACTCTTACAGGATACAGCAAAAGCAGTTCTAAGAGGGAAATTTGTAGCAATACAGGCCCACCTCAACAAATAAGAAAAATCTCAAATAAGTAATCTTAAACCACACCAAACACAACTAGAAAAAGAAGAACAAACACAGGCCAAAGTCAGCAGAAGCAGGGAAATAATAAAAATTAGAGCAGAAATAAATGAAATACAGACTAAAAAAATAGTAGACAGGATCAATGAAACTAAGAACTGACTCTCTGAGAAGATAAACAAAACTGACAAACCCTTAACAAGACTCACTAAGAAAAAAAGAGAGAAGTCTCAAATAAGTAAAATTAGAAATGAAAGAGGAGAAGTTATAACAGATACCACAGAAATACAAGGGATTATAAGAGAATACTATGAAAAAACTATATGCCCACAAATTGGATAACCTAGAAGAAATGGATAAATTCTTAGACTCATATGGCCTCCCAAAACTGAATCAAGAAGAAATAGAGAATCTGAATAGACCAATCACAAGTAAGGAAATTGAAACAGTAATCAAAAATCTCCCAAAAAACAAAATTCCAGGACCAGATGGCTTCTCTGGAGAATTCTACCAAACATTCAGAGAAGATTGAATCCCAATCCTTCTCAAACTATTCCAAAAAACTGAAGAAGACAGACCACTTCCTAACTCATTCTATGAAGGCCAACATTACCCTGATGCCAAAACCAGACAAGGACAACACAAAGAAGGAAGATTATAGGCCAATATAGCTGACAAACATAGATGCAAAAATCCTCAACAAAATATTGGCAAACTGAATACAGCAATACCTTAAAAGGATCATACACCATTATCAAGTGGTATTTATACCAGGGATACAGGGATGGTCCAACATCCACAAATCAATCAAAATGATACACCTCATTAACAAAATGAGGAATAAAAACCACATGATCATCTCAACAGATGTAGAGAAAGCATTTGACAAGACCCAACAAGCATTTATGATAAAAACTCTCAATAAAATGGGTATAAAAGGAAAGTACCTCAACATAATAAAGGGCATATATGAGAAACCCACAGCCAGCATCGTAGTTAATGATGAAAAACTAAAAACCACCCTCTGAGAACAGGAAGAAGACAAGGGTGCCCACTCTCACCACTCCTCTTCAACATAGTACTGGAAGTTTTGCCCAGAGCAATTAGGCAATAAAAAGAAATAAAAGGTATTCAAATTGGAAAGGAAGAAGTGAAACTCTCCCTGTTTGCAGATGACATGATTCTATATATAGAAAATCCTAAGGAATCCACCAGAAACCTATTAGAAATAATCAACAACTACAGCAAAGTTGCAGGGTACAAAACTGACTTACAAAAATCAGTTGTATTTCTATACACTAATAACAAACTAGTATAAAGACAACTCAAGAATATAATCCCATTGATAACTACAACAAAAAGAATAAAATATCTAGAAATAAACTTAACCAAAGAGGTGAAATACCTATACAATGAAAACTATAAGACATTATTGAAAGAAACTGAAGAAGACATAAAGAAATGGAAAGATATTCCGTGCTCATGGATTGGAAGAATAAACATAGTTAAAATGTCCATATTACCTAAAGCAATCTACAGATTCAACACAATCCCAATCAGAATCCCAATCCCAATCAGAATCCCAATAACACTCTTCACAGAAATAGAACAAAGAATCCTAAAATTAATATGGAACAACAAAAGACCCTGAATAGCCAAAGCAATCATGAGAAAAAAGAACAAAGCTGGAGGCATCACAATCCCTGACTTCAAAATATACTACAAAGATACAGTAATCAAAACATCATGGTACTGGTACAAAAACAGGCACACAGATCCATTGAACAAATTTGAAAGCCCAGAAATAAAACTATACATCTATGGACAGCTAATCTTCGACAATGGAGCTAAGAATATACAATGAAGAAAGGAAAGTCTCTTCAACAAATGGTCTTGGGAAAACTGCACAGCCACATGAAAAAGAATGAAAGCAGACCATTATCTTACAAAAATTAACTCAAAATGGGGGCAGGCCCACTGGCATAGTGATTAAGTTCACACGCTCCACTTTGGTGGCCCAGGGTTCACAGGTTCAGATCCCAGGCATGGACCTACGTACCGCTTATCAAGCCATGCTGTGGCGGTGTCCCATATAAAGTAGAGGAAGATGGGCACAGATGTTAGCCCAGGGCCAATCTTCCTTAGCAAAAAAAGAGGAGGATTGGCAACAGATGTTAGCTCGGGGCTAATCTTCCTCAAAGAAAAAAAATAAATAACTCAAAATGGATTAAAGACTTGAATGTAAGACCTGAAACCCTAAAACTCCTAGAAGAAAACATAGGTAGTACACTGTTTGACATTGGTCTTAGCTACGTGTTTTAGAATACTATGTCTGCTCAGGTGAGGGAAACAAAAGAAAAAATAAACAAATGGGACTACATCAGACTAAAAAGCTTCTGCAAGGCAAAGGAAACCAAGAACAAAATGAAAAGACAACCCACCAACTGGGAGAAAATATTTGCAAATCATATATCTGATAATGGGTTAATTTCCAAAATATATAAAGAACTAATAAAACTCAACAACAACAAAAAAACAACCCAATCAAAAACTGGGCAGAGGATATGAACAGACATTTCTCCAAAGAAGATATACGGATGGCCAACAGGCACATGAAAAGATGTTCAACATCACCAGGGAATGCAAATCGAAACTACAATGAGATATCACCTTACACCTGTCAGAATGGCTATAATTACCCAGACAAAAAATAACTAAAGTTGAGGCCAACTCTGGTGGCCTAGTGGTTAAGTTCAGCACGCTCCACTTCAGTGGCCCAAGTTCAGTTCCCAGGCATGGACCTACACCACTCGTCTATCAATGGCCATGCTATCACAGTGGCTCACATACAAAATAGAGGAAGATCAGCAACAGATGTTAGCTCAGGGCGAATCTTCCTCAGCAAAAAGAGGAAGATTGGCAACAGTTATTAGCTCAGGCTGAATCTTCCTCAGCAAAAAATAAAAATAACAAATGTTGTATAGGATGTGGAGAAAAGGGAACCCTCATTCACTGCTGGTAGGAATGCAAACTGGTGCAGTCACTATAAAAAACAGTATGGAGATTTCTCAAAAAATTAAAAACAGAAATACCATACGATCAAGTTATCTCACTATTGGGTATTTATCCAAGGAACTTGAAGAATTCAAAGAGATTTTTGCACTCCTATGTTTATTGCAGATTTATTCACAATAGCCAAGACATGGAAGCAACCCAAGTATCCATCAACTGATTAATGGATAAAGATGATGCGGTGTGTATATATATATACACAATGGACTACTAGTCAGACATAAAAAAAGACAAAATTGTTCCATTTGCAACATGGATGGACCTTGAGGGTATTATGTTAAGTGAAATAAGCCAGACAAAGAAAGACAAACACTGCATGATTTCATTCATATGTGGAAGTTAAACAAACACACGGACAAAGAGAACAGATTAGTGGTTACCAGAGGGGAAGGAGGTGGAGGATGGGTAAAAGGGGTAAAGGGGCACATATTTATGGTGATGGATAAGAATTAGACTATTGGTGGTGAGCACAATGCAGAAACTGGTATATAATATTGTACACCTGAAATTACACAATTTTATAAACCAATAGGACTTCAATAAAATAATTGGAAAAAATTAAAAAGACAAGCCAGTGACTGAAAGAAAATATTTGAAAAGCATATATCTGATAAGGGACATGTATTCAGAGTATGTAAAGAACTCTGAAAATTCAACAATAAGAGAACAACCCAATTCAAAGATGGGTAAAAAATTTAAAAGCCACTTTACTAAGGAAAATATAAGGATACTAAATAAGAACACAAAAAGATGTTCAACGTGATTAATCAATAGGAAAATGCAAACTGAAGCAACAAAGAGCTACTAGAGTGGCTAAAATTAAAAAGACTGACCATACCAAGTCTTGCAGAAGATACACAGTAACTAGAACTTCCGTACGCTGCAGATTGAAATGGAAAAAGGAAAACTACTTTGGAAAACAGTATGTTAGTTTCTTAAATGTTAAGAATATAACTATCATATGATGCAAACATTCCATTTCTAGATATTTTCTTAAAAGAATAGAAAACATACATCCATAGAAAGATTTGTACATGAATGTTCATAGCAGTTTTATTTGTAAGAGCCAAAAACTAGAAACCACTCAAATATCCATTGACAGGTGAATAGATGAATAAACTATGGTATTTCCATACAATTGAATGCTAGTCCATAATAAAAAGGAATGGAATGAAAAATTAGTACACACAATAACATGGATAAATCTCAAAATAATTATGCTGACTGAAAGAATCCAGACAAGAAAAAAGTGTCCACTGTATGATTCTGTTTATTTAAAACTCTAGAAAAAGACAAACTAATCCACAGTGATAAAGATTTTATCAATGGCTTCCTGGTGAGAGGGAACAAGAATGGTTGGGAAGAAAGGATCTAAAAGGGACACCAGGAAACTTCTGAGGGTGATGGATATGTTTCTTATCTTGATTGCAGTGATTATTTCACAGGCATAAACATTTGTCAAAACCTCAAATTGTACATTTTAAATAAGGGCAATTAACTGTATGTCACTCATACCTCAATAAAGCTGTTAAAATAAGAAAAAAGAACCCAGCTCTGCTCTAGGTTACATCAAACATATATGAAACTTAGTGGCCTTACTAGTCTTAAGGATACTGATTTTCCAAGCTGAAAAAATCTGGTTGTGACTGAGTGTGTCTGCAGGGCAGAGAAAATGCATGTCCTGAGAAGGGGCTATCAAGTGACATAGTTAAAAGAAACACCGAAGGTAAAAGATAGTAGTGAACTAGATCTAATACGATGGATGAGGTCCTAAGGAAAAATAACATCCAGAAGAGACACCTGGGGATTGGCTCCTGTCCTGCCATTTTAAGTTATCCTCTGTACCATCTTTGACTATTGCCTCCTGTCCTCACATTACTGCTATCAAAAGGGTAAATATGGCCATTTGAAGTGAACAATTCTTTTTTTCCCCCAATATATAAAGGAATACATTGGCAATATGAAAATGCCTAGATTTGCAGAAAATGACTTCTTTGTTTTATAATTTGAAATAGGATTTGCTGAACAAACATGCAAATGTCCTGGGCACTTGAGCTCTGAGATGCTTCTAAACACCACATTTGATGGCTCAGCTGTCAGATTGGCTGTGTCATGTGCTCCTTTCCAAAACCAGTAAGGTAAACCTATTTAAATGATTTACTGAAACATTGTGGTCAGTGGTTGCTTCTGGAAAGAATGTTCATTTAACATAGGACTGTAAAACTTTAAAACCAATCCGTGCTTCTTCCTGACATATAGCTTCAACACCAGTTTCTCTTTCAGCTAAAGCTCTTTCTTCATTTTAATTCTCCTTCAGACTCTTTTAGACAGAGTGCTATACCATATTTTGCTGTTAAATCATGAAAAATGATAGAATCTCTACCCTTTTTCAAGAGTCATTGTCAAATTATACTCTCCAATGGGTAATATACCGCTTGAGTCAGTAATTTCAACTATTTGTATGCATTTCAGGTTTGCCAATTACCCTTCCAAGCTGTAAATTGCCTATTTTGAGAGTATAATTTGATTTTTAATGTTTGTCTTAACAGCCTGATTTGTTTTGTCTTTTGATTTGTTTCACATTTTAGTAATTAATTTTAAGCTGACAATGTCTCTCCTAAAAGGAAGGTGGGGATTGAAAGCCTTTTAGAGCTACAGCAGTTTGATACTAATATAAATTTCTGCCCAGTGCTGTAGACGTTAAGCAAAAAATGTCAGACTCCCTCTTCTTTCCTTTGGAAAGCAGTCATCACTTCTTTTCCAGGAGATGTGCTAGCTTGAGTTTCAAATACACGCTGCATAACTCCCAAGTTTAAATATACATGAATAAGCAAAATTGGCCATCAGAAGTACATTGAAAACAGAAATAATATTTTTCAAATCATCAGTCTGAAAATAAAGAGGAAAATGTGAATTGGGGTTATGCAAATGTGTTTGGCCTCAGATGTCCTCTGATATTCATTCTTGATCTTAGGATACTGGCAAAAGTGTATGGAGAAAACAAATCTCTCCTTCCCAGAGTCATCTCATAAAACTGCTCCTTATAATTGGGAAACACAAGCACTTCTGACTTAAATCTATGGCCTTTAATTCCCTCGGGCATTTTGAGTTGCTTCTGTGGGACCGAACAAGTCTTCTCCTCTGATACATTTTTGACAAAGAGCATAGCAATGAAGAAAAGCAACCAAAAATTAAGAAAGGTAAAAGCCCAAGAAAAACAAGGAAATAGTAGTTGAGAGGAAAGGGTGAAATAAGGGACACTCAGAAATAGAAGTTGGAAAGAAAATTGGATTGTAAAACTTTCCATTACTTGTAAAACATGTGAGGGAAATCTCCCCAAATCATTTAATAATCCCCTACTGAAACTAAATTGCCAAACTTAGAAAAAATTGTATTTCTGCCCTAATTTTTGCCAGAACTGAGAGTATCTTACATCTTATAACTGGCAAGCAAAAGAGGATTTGAATTGGAGTTTTTAAAAAACATTTAATGTCTATGTGGTACATGATACATGTGTGAAAGTCATAGACAATTTCATCCTGGTTGCAATATGGAAAATATTCATAAATCACAAAAAGAGAATAATGTCTGAATGTATTGAATGTTCCAAGGAGGGAGCATTTTTTATATTTCAAGTATTATTTAGAAGAATTGAACAGTGTAGATAGAATGGAAGAGCAATAAAACGGTTAATGGTCAGTCTAGAACACAAATGTTCTCCTGGAACTGTTTATTGGATATTTAACACTTTACGTCATTTTACCAAAATGCAAACATCCCAAAGAAAAAGTGCTTGTGTTTTGGGAGTTGAGAGGGAATTTGAGAACAGTTGGAAGCTAGCATTTTTTTAAACTAAACTTTATATTTTGAGATAATTGTAGATTCCCATGCAGTTGTAAGGAATAATTTAAAGAAATCTCATTTACCTTTCCCCAGATTTGCCCAACGATAATATATTGCAAAACTAAAATACAATATCACAACCAGGATATTGACACTGATACAGTTAAAACACAGAAACTTCCACTACATCACCACAAGGATTCTGCATGTTGCCCTTTTATACCCATACCCACTTCTCTCCCACCCCATCTTCTCTTTAATCCCCGGTAACCACTAATCTGTTCTACATTTCTATAATTTTATCATTTCAAGAATATTATATAAATGGTATCATGAAGTAAGTAACCTTCTGGGATTGGCTTGTTTTTACTCACTGTAATTCTCTGGCTGAGTGATATGCCATGATATGGACATAGCACAGTTTATATAACTCTTCATCCAAGGACATCTGGGTTATTTCTAGTTTTTTGTTGTCATGAATAAAGCTGTTATGAATGTTGTTAGTGCACAGATTTTTATGTGAATCTAAGTTTACACTTCTTTGGAACACATGCCCAGAAGTGCAAATGCTGGGTTTATGGCAATTGTTTGTTTAGTTTTTTAAAGAAACTGCCCAACTGTTTGCCAAACTGCCACTGTTGCAGAGTGGCTGTACCGTTTTACATTTACACAGGTAAAAATGAGTGATCTAGTCTCTTTGCACTCTTGCCAGCCTTTGCTGGTGTCACGATGGTTTATTTTAGCCATTCTAATAGGTTTGCAGGAATATCTCCTTATGGTTTTAATTTGCATTTTCCTAATGGCCAATGAAGTTGAATATATTTTTATGTACTTATTTGTCAACTGTATATTCACTTCAGGGAAATGCCTGTTCATGTCTTTTTCCTGGTTTCTATATAGATCATTCATTTTCTTACTTTTGAGTTTTGAGAGCTCTTTATATATTCTAGATACAAGTCCTTTGTGAGATATATGGTTTCAAATATTTC